>NC_060287.1:39360517-39389583 GCF_021613505.1 Equus quagga | reverse complement strand
ATGTGGAATGAACTTTTTACCAAACAGAATGGATATCTGCCAGGAGTCCATGATTGCACAAGAAGCTCTTTATTGTCAGTGGCTTACAGGGATGTGTGCCTGAGTTACCACAGTGGTCATGTCAGGAGACACCCTGAAGTGGACTTCTGAAACTGCAGAGACCCCATGTGAGATGATCGGGAATGTCCTGTGACGAGTTAAACCAGACTGTCACTAGTATTCACGTGAAAAGCAACTCCTTCTCTAGCCATACTGAGCACAGAGGCCCCTCCCACAGCATGGGCTCCAGGTGAGGTCCCCCTCCCACACAGCATGGGCTCCCCGTGAGACTCTTACTGCTTGTCATCCCGGAGGAATGTGACTACACTATTTAAACCCTTTTGTCTTCCTTGTAAGGATGCTGTATGTATTAGTCAGGGCTCTCCACAGAAACAGAAGCAATACGATAAGCACAGCTATAGAGAAAGAGAGTTAGTATGAGGGATTGGCTCACGTGACTGTGGAGGCTGAGAAGTCCCATGATCTCCCGTCTGTAAGCTGGAGACCCAGGAGAGCTGGCGGTGTGGCCCCAGTCCAAATCGGAAGGCTGAGAACCAGGAGCACCAAAGTCTGAGGACAGGGGAAGATGGCGTCCCAGCTCAAGCAAAAAGACTGAATTCACCCCTTTGCTTTTTTGTTCTATGGGAGCCCCTTAATGGATGGCATGATGCCCACCTGCATTGGTGAGGGCATCTTTACTCAGTCTTCCCATTCAGATGCTCGTCTCTTCTGAAACACCCCCACAGACACGTCCAGAAACAGTGTTTTACCAGCTATCTGGGCATCCTTTAGTCCAGTCAAGTTAACACATAAAATTAACCATCACAGGTGTGTAAATTCAAAGAATACATTGCACCAATCCAAAATCAGCAATTTCTAATGTCTTCTTGTGTGCTTTGGTGAGGAGGAGACATTAGGAACCTGTGAGGTATTGAAGATATTTGGAGCAAAATTCTTTAAAGAAGCTGCCTTTGTGGGCTTTGGACCCCAGTAATTGTGAATGGGGTCAGACTCGATCCCAGCGTTTCATCTTTACATCTAGGGGGAAGACAGCCCCTCAAAGGACCTCAATCTGTTGTCCTAAAGAGGGATCCAAAGGGGCTCGGGGGTGGAGGGCCTACCTTGACTGCTCCTTGCAGCCGTGCTGGAGTTGGGGTGGGGGGTGGGGTCTGCATTCCTTCTCCTGCCCACTTCCCTCCGAGAGCCAGGGCAGGTTGTCCAGGATGGTACGGTACGTATACACACAGTGTATATTTTTGTTCTGTAGTACACTCTCCACATCTTTCTTTTCTATTGAGATGGTAGGATGACCAGCACTCTCCCTGTCTCTGTCACTATGCAGTGTAGGCACAGTGCCCGATTTAAGGGCTTCTTCTGCTGAGGGACATGGCCAGCTGCAGCCCTCCGTCTTGTGTGACGTGTGATAAATAATATATTTATTAATTTCTTTATTTTTAAAAAACATAGGTCTTTACACATGCTAGTAGGTGTCTTTTTGTACTTAATCAGTTGACTCACCTGAAACTTCAGGAAAGAACTCAAAAATGAATCATGGGTTAGTGTATCTTAACAGAGGAACCTGTTTTTCTTTTCATTTAATTTCCAAAGTGAGACTGAAAGCTCCCTAATCATTGATGAATAGGCTCCAAGTTGAGGATTTTCCGCCGTAGGGCCTCAGCGGTCAGGACGCTCATTTTCAGCATTAGACTTACCAAACACAAGGGCGTTTTGTGCCTCTCGGCTTTGAGCACATGGTTTTCTCCGTCCGTGACGAGGTAAGATACGAGCACCGTTGGCGGAGTAGAGGAGTCAAGCTCCCTGTCTTTGGGGCAGTAGCAAATGGTTAATGTATTTTCCTTTCTAACTGCAAGACGATGTGGTGTTTTCAAGGGAGAATGACTTTTCCTGGCTTTGAGCTTGTTTTCTTGAGGACTGGCTGTTTCTCCCCGTGGGGAAAACCTGCCCTGTTCTTGGCTTGCTGGGAGCAGGAGGAGGGGGCGGTTCCTTGGCCTTCTCCTCCCTCGCCTCTCTGTTGACTCATACTGACCTGTAATCCAGAGGCCCTGGGGGGACCGGGTTTATGATGTGTATCTTGGAGCTGAGTTCTTTTAGTTCACACAAGACCAGTTATCAAAAAGACTTTAAAAATGGAAATCCCCATGAAAAAGTTCCTGTACCTTGTCACGCCTGCTCCCTGTGGCCACTCTGTTAAGAGTGATGAGAAGGAAGTGCGTTCTTTCCTGTAGAATTTTTCAAAAAAGACTTGGAGTGGGTTTGTGCGGGTTGCACCGTGCCTCCCTGCCTGTGTAGGAGAATTCCAGAGCTGCAGAGGAGCTGAAGGAATAAACACTGCAGTGAACTCCTGACCCTTTCTGTTCTCAGCCTTTGCCACCTTTACTTTGCCGCTCCCTCTGTCTGCATGTTGCGTTTTTAACCAAACCATTTGAGAGTAATTGGTGTGGCCCCTTACCCCTAAATTCTTCAGGGTGTGTCCCCTGAGAATAAGGACATTCTTTTACATAACTGGAAACTAATGATCAAAATCTGGACTTTTACCATTGGTACGATATGTCCGTGTACAGTTTACCAGTTATCCTGGTAATGTCCCTCTGTCCCCCATCAAGGCTCACGTGGTGCTCTTGTTTGTGATGTCTCTTCATCTCCATTCACCTGGGTTAGCTGCTCAGTTTGTCTTTGTTTTCAGAAAGCCGCTGTGGAAGGACCCTCAATTTAGTCTTGCCTGGTTTCCTGTGATTCGATTTAGGCCTGTTTTGGAGGATTCAACAGCTCGGTAACTGTCCTCTCACCTCCCCAGGAGGCACCTGCTGTCACTTGTCCCATTGTCATGCAGTCACAGCTTACCATGCTGGTACTTTGGTCACTTCTAAGGAGCTATTTTCTCTTCATAAGTGATTACTAAGCTGAGGAGGTGCTTGGAAACCAAATATCCTGTCACTCCCCCGCTGGGCATAGTGACCTTGCCGCCTGTGGACTGATGGTTGTGGAATGGGGCCTCTTCAACTCACGCCTTCTACCTTTGCTCGTCGGCCTTTTCTGCATTTATTTCATGTCAGTGTGAAGTCGTGGGCTACTCAGGAGGTTAGAGTCTATTACTGTCACTCACTCTGGTGTTTAAATTGTCCCAGTGTGGCATGGAGGACCTCCCTGCAAGCTGGCTTCTGGGCCCTTTTGCCATTTACCCATAAGTTGGTGCCACTTTCTGGCACAGCAAGCTGTCCCAGCTCCTTTCTCTGCCCTGGTTCTGGAATCAGCCGTTTCTCCGAGGAGCCCTGGTTCCTTTTAGTGGGGAACAGTGTCTAGAAACCAAGCCCTGGGCACCATATGTGCCCTCTGCTGTCGATGTCGTTCTTTCTAGATCCTTTTGGTGGAAGAGCTAGGAACCGAGTTTCTCAGTGCGGACTTGGTCACCAAGTATCACAGGGGTCTTCACCTTCGCTGTACACTCGCTTCTCCCTCCCACAGTGCCAGGGCACCGGGGACTGAAACGTCAAGAGTGCAGTTCTCATCAAAGTGCCACTGTCACCTCTCAGCAGTGCTTTGAGAAGTCAAGGTATTTCAGGGGTTGTCAATCTTCTTTACCTTCTTAGGGCTAAATAAAACCTGTCGTTCTGATGAAGCAGCTTAAAATCAGCTTCAGCATAAACGTAATCCCAGCCACTAGTCTCTGAAAAGATTACTGTTAATACTGATTGTTGTAGAATCATGTGTGACAAAATGGGCTTTCATTTCAAATAAAATAGGACTTTATTTAGAAACATGGAATGTGGAGGGACTGGACTGTTCACTCAAGCAACCCCAGCCATTTCAGAGTAAGCACCAGTGTGTCTGTGGGTTAGTCCCTCCAGGAAACAGTGAGTGCAGTGGGGGCTTAAAGTTCACGCTCCCCTACGTTTTGTTATGAAAGTCTTCACTCACACAGCAGAGCTGGGAGAATGGTGCAGTCAACACTCACACTCGACACTCGGGTTTTATCGTTCACGTTTTGCTGAACTCACCTGTCCACGTGTCATCCTGCATCCTTCCCCTAACATGTTGTAAAGTGAGTGACGTGCATCGTGCACTCCCCGCATGCCTGGCTGCATGCGTCGTCTACACTAGAGTGCAGCATTTGTCTTTTCTCTTGAGACAGGTTTTGTAGACAGTGGAGTGCAGGGGTCTCACATGTGCCATTGGGTGAGTTGCACCCATGTGAGCCTGATCCCATCAAGCACCAGAACACCGCCTTCTCTCCAGAAGGTTCAGGCCTCTCCCACCCATTGTTGCAGGCTGCCACTGCCCTTTTTCCCCTGAGTTCACCTACTCCCAGACTGCGTATCCATGGCATTGTGTGATGTGGTCTTTGTGGAAGGCTTCTTTTAGTCCATGCAATGTTGTCAAGACCCATCCGTGTTTTATGTATACAGTGCACTACTTTTTATGACTGCATAGTGTTCCACTGTTGACTGTACCACTTTTTGCGTCCTCCTGGACGTGGACATCTAGGCTGTTTGCAGCCTTTGACTGTTGTTGTGAAGTAAGTTGCTCTGAACACTCCTGTACAAGTCTTCCTGTGGGCGTGTGTGCTAACGTTTCTTGGGTGAAATACGTAAGCATGGAGTTGTGAGTCATGGGGTGGACATGCATCTGTCTAATGAGCAAGTGCCACCCCTTTCCTTCACGTGGTTGAACCATTTGCAGTCCCATCAACACCGGGTGAGAGTTCCCGTTTGCTCTGCATCCTCACATGCTCGCCACCATTTAGCATTGGCAGTCTCTTTAATTTTAGCCATTCCGGTGGGTGAGAACTGGTATTGCATGATTTTAATCTGCGATTCCTGGTGACTAATGAGGTTGCACACAGAGCTCTTTTCAAAATGTGTTTGTTTTAAGGAGTGGTGTGGGGTAAATAGCAGCTACTTGATGGGGTACTGGAAATTCTTCATTCGTTCACTAGGTCTTCTGATTAGCTTGAGTTTCAGAGCTGTCAGCTGTGTGGGTTGTGACCCCCCTTCCTGTATCAACCATCCTGTGAAGAACAGTGAGAGCCTCGGGGTGCTCCAGAGGATTGGAACCCTCTGGTCCCGGGAGCATGTCCCTGCCTGGGGGGCATCGATCAGGGAGCTGGGGCCTGGCCTTGCTGGGGACTCAGTTTCCAAAGAGTGTCTCTCATGAGATGGGAGGCCTCGGGTTAGTGGTGGTGGTTCCCACAGCAGCTCGCCACCTGAGGGCGGGACGGAGAAAGCGTTGCCTTTGTGTGCTGAGTCGTCTTTCCTGGAAGACCCTTGTGGGCAGGAACCCTGTGCGTGCTGTCTCTTGTCCTCCTTGGGGTGGGGAGGGAATGTTGGTCTCCGAGGTTGTAAGCAGTCCACCCTCCCTGGCTGCGGCTCCCACGACATGGTCCTCACTGGTTGGTTTGTTCTTCTCCCCGCAGCTTGTTCTCAGAACACCAACAAGACCTGTGAAGAGTGCCTGAAAAACGTCTCTGTAAGTAGCCCCGGGGTCTGCCCAGGTCCTAGAGCAGCCCCCTTCCTCTCACTCCGGAGGGTCTCGTGGGTGCCAGGGGTTCTGCTCTTTGGGGTTTGTGGAGGTATTAAATACTGTTTTAGCCTTTCTTGGGCATATTAAACATCTCATGGACACTGCAGATGCCACCTGAGCGTCATCAGTACACGTTATTGAACTGAAGCAGTGTTCGGGATGTTAAGATCTGTCAGTTGGCGTAGTGTGGCTGGCAACACGTGTGAGCTGGTTGGGAAGCCTCAGGCCTCGCTGAAGCCGGTGGGCTTGGTGTTGGGTGAGCATGGTGTTCAGAAGCAGGAGGGGGCCGGGGAGAGGGGGACAGGAGGACGCGCGCTGGGCTGAGGGGTTGTGTGCGGCCTCTCTTCTATGACTGTTAACCTGTGACCAGGGCTTTCCTGCAGGCGTCATTAGACCTTAGAGGCTCTAGGGGCAGGGGCTGCAGCTCTATTTTGCAGCTGGGCCCCCGAGACTTAGTGGGGAGTGCCCAGAGCCCTGCTCATCTGCCGCTGTTTGGACAAGCGTGTAATGATGTGTATCCCTCATTATAATATCACACAGTATTTTCACTGCCCTGAGCAGTGCCGAGGGTTCAGCTTTCCCAAGAGCCCTTCCGAGAGGAACATGGGCTGTCCGTAACGTTGACCCAGAGTCTTAAGCCTGTCCCGTGTTCTCCATCAGTTGTCAGGGGTTGGGGTAGGTGCTTCTCTCTCAGCTCTTCATACAGGAAGGGAGAAAGGGGGCGAGAGCAAGGAGAGACCCAGGCCATCAGATCCGTGAGGGTCTTAGAGGGCATCTAGTCAGTGGGGTCAGACTCTGTCCATAGCTCACCAGAGTTATGAGGGAAGACTCGGAGCTGGCTGTTCAGATGTTGTCCCCAGTTCTGTTGAGTCCCTGTGTGACCTTGAGCAAGAGGGTAGCTGCTCTGGAGCACAAGCCTAAGGCTCGTGGAGGTCATGTCTAGCTGGGCCATCCTGGGATCTGACAGGTAGGTGTGTGCAGCTGGCCGTCAGGAGAAGTGCAGAGTAACCTTGGGGAACCTTGCCCCCTGGGCTTGTCAGAGGACTTGTGGGAACAGCTGCTTTGTTAGGGTCCTGCTGCTGCTCCCCTTGGCGGGCACCACTGCCTGACAGCTCCCGATTCAGCAGCGCCTCGCCACGAGTCTCCAGCCCTGTTTCACCGCAGCCCTGTGTGGTCAGCATGGAGAACACAAGGCCTGGGGCGGAGATGGCTGGGAGAGAAAACAGCCTTCTGTGGGGCCTATGCCTGGGGACTCTGGGGGAGGCTGCCCCCCTCCCTCCAGTCGAGTTTTAGAACTAACCACGTAACCTGGGTTTTTCTTTCCCTGGCAGTGGGACTTGATGAACGAGACAGGAGAGATATATCAGATGATTTCTGCTCTAAGATGTTAGCCATGTCTTTAAAAAAGAACTCTCATCCCACATGGCAGTGTTGTAGGTTCCAGACGTTGTGTCAGGACATAGCACTTCAGTGCACACTTGCATTTGCTGAGTAAAAATTGAAAGAAGCTGTTACTGCAGTTTCTGATCTTGCCATTGATAGCACTGAATATGCTCAGGTGGGTCTGGTCCTTACAGGTGGTGGTTTTTTTTTTTTGTTTTTTGGTGAGGAAGATTGGCCCTGAGCTAACATCTGTTGCCAATCTTCCTCTTTTTGCTTGAGAAAGGGTGGCCCTGAGCTAACATCTCTGCCAGTCTTCCTCTATTTTGTATGTGGGACACCACCACAGCATGGCTTGAGCCGTGTGTGTGTCCACACCTGGGATCTGAACCCTTGGACCCCACGCCACCAAAGCGGAGTGCGTGAACTTAACCACTACACCACCGGGATGGCCCCAGCTGGTGTTTTTTTGATGGTGCTTCTTTACAGTCTGCGAATTTTTCTGTTGGAAGTCATTTCTGCTGTAAAAACAGCCCGGTGCTCTGCTTTGCTTTGCAGTGTTGAGAGCACTTCTGCGGCCTTGTCTCGCTTGACTTGCCTTTCCTGGAGGGAGGTTTGATGGGGACGGCAGTATGATCGAGGCTCGTGCAGTACGATGTCTGAGGCTCGGTGCAGCTGAAGGGCGTGCCCAGACCACAGTGGGGTGGACACTTCCTCTGGAGGCCTGACCCCCACTCTGAACTCTGACAGATCAAGTCAGAAATGCAGGGAGCAGAGGCGCACACGGACGTGGGGGTGAACGCCAGGGCAAGGGATAGACCAGCCTGTGCCCAACCTTGAATCACACAGGTTTCTGGAAGGAGGTGCAGGTGCCTGGGAGGCCTGACGAGGAGCCTGAGCAGGCTGGAAGGGAGGCCGAGAGCACACTGTCCTGTTGGTGCCACCTGAGTTGCTCACATTTGCATATTACTTCATTAATCTAAAACAGAGAAATTAACAGCCACAGCAAAACCACAAGAGAGAGTTTGTCCTAGTGAACTCCTATGGCTTTTGGTGAAACTGTCATATAAAAATGGAAAATTAGGTATTTAAAACTTGAGCTATTTGAAAATGGAGGATTTACCAAAAATTGTTAAACCAGAACAGAACTGCTAAAATAGAAGATGGTCTCCAATGGCCACAATGAAGGTGTTTTCCTGCTCTTTATTTAGTGCGCGCCGGGCCTTGTTAAACACGAGGCCCTGAGGGGCCCAGGCCCGGGCTCCACTCACTACTCTGTGACGGACTCTCCCCTCACTGGGACAGAGACACCGTGAATTCTGTCCTGCTGAAAACTCAGAAAAACCCCATCAAACTGTTACCTGCAAGATTGAAAATCCCAGCGAAGTCCTGCCGGGGCAGCGTGTCAGGTGCGGCCTGTCCCGTGCCGCCCTGGCTGCCAGCGTCCGCCTGGTTTGGAGCGGCGTCATGGCTGCAGCTCTGGACTCGCGCGCACTCGTGCGACAGCACTGTCTCTGCACCTTGCCCACCTCACCCCTGACGTCTTAGGGACTCAGACGGAGCGTCTGCAAGGTCCCCTCCAGCTCTCAAGTTCTGAGCAGGTGCCTTTGAGCCTTAGTTGCACTGTCTTTAAGACGACCAGTGATGACACCAGTAAAACCGCCCACTCAGTGCAGTCAAAGGTCAAAGGTAGGATCTTTACATAGTGATTACCACGGTCGCAGAAGTCCACAAAACAGATCCTTAATGAGCTCTGCCAGGCTTGGTCCTGCCTGCCCAGGGTACTTCAGTAAGCACACAAATGCCTGCACTCCTGTAAGAACCAAGAGGGGCCTGGTGCCATTGTGCATGGTGTGTCAGCAGGTGGTGCTGTGGAAGGGGCAGAGGTCAGGGAAGCGGGGGGCAGTTTTAATGCAGGTTGCTCAGGGTAGGCCTCCTGGAGGACGTGAGGGAGCCACGTGTGTTTGGGGAGGAGCCTTCCGAGCAGAAAGAGCAGGCTGTGCAAAGGCCCTGGGCCAGGAGCCGCCTGGTAGCTTTCAGGACCAGCATGGAGGCCGCATGGCCAGGGAGGGTGCCTGGTGAAAGAGGTTTGAATAACACGACCTTGTTGAGCAGGATGGTGTTGGAGTGGGGGCCAAGGCCACTGCAGCCACCCACAGGGGAGCAGACAGTGTGGCTGGTGGTAGAGGTGGTGGAAGGGGTCGGATCCTGGGCAGTCTGGTCCTTTGGTGTTCATGTTGCATTTCTGACGTTATCGATCATCCATCTCTTTCAGTGTCTTTGGTGTAACACTAATAAGGCATGCTTGGACTACCCAGTGACAAAGATCCTGCCTCCTGGTTCTCTTTGTAAGCTGAGTTCTGCACGCTGGGGTGTTTGCTGGGGTAAGTCATTGTTTTCATTGGCTTCTTGCAAGATCAGTGCTATTTTGAAAATTCTGGTTGTGCTCTATTAACATAAGCTGCCGAAAAACACACTCCCGGTAGTTCTGTGATGCTCACACTGGGAAGGTGGAAAGCCAGTGAGAGCTTGTAGTGTCTGAGAAAGCAGCAGGGTCCCCGGGGTCTGGCGGCCCACTGTCAAGGCCATCAGCCTTGCTTCTGCGCTGAGTCTCTGCACGTCCTGGGACGGTGGAGAGGGAGAGGCGAATTTGGAGACTTTTGGATGTCTCAGCACATTATGTCTCGGTGGTGTTCATGCGCCTCCTTGACACCTGCAGGTTCCCATAGGCGCTCCGACTTCCCTGAGTGAGGAGTCCCTGCCCAGAACGGGCACGGCCCTGCCTTTGTCTCGGGTGTCCCTTTCCGACCACGTGTGGTTGACTTTACAGGCATTCTTTCATCAGGGAAATCAGCCCTTTATGAGATCCAAATTCTTTCCTAATTTGCCTTTTAAATTAGTTTGTGGTGTGCTTTGCTACATGGAACTTATTTTTATGTAGTTGGGTTTATTAATCTTTTCTTTTATAGCCTCAGGTTTTGAGGTCATGCAGAGCCCGCTGGCCTCCTGGTTGTAAAGGAGCCATGTTGTCTTCGAGTACTTCGGTGATTGGTTCTGTGTGTTTGCATCTTGGATCCATCTGCGGCTTATTCCTTATTTGTCTGTCTTTTTTCTAATTGATTTCCATCTCAGAATCCTTCAACTTTCATCTGAAACAGCTCACTTCCAGGGTCGAGGACCCAGGGATTCCAGAAGTTTGTGTGTGTGGTTTTGGGATGCCTGGTGTGTGTGTGTGTACACACTCCATCACATCCACCCTGCTGGCCATCCTCTCTGCTGTCCTCAGACAAGAAAGGCTTCGCTGGGCCCGGCTGCCCTCTGCTTCCATCTAGATGGCTGTCTTCTCCATGGAACCTTCCTTACCGACAGTTCCACAGAGACAACGCCTAGACCAGGGAACCCTTGGCATTTTGAGCATTAACTATTAAGATATTTTTAAATTGGAGCGTAACTTCTTTTTTTCTCCCCTAAAGATTGTATTTTTCCTTTTTCTCCCCAAAGCCCCCAGATACATAGTTGTATATTTTAGTTGTGGGTCCTTCTAGTTGTGGCATGTGGGATGCCGCCTCAGTGTGGCTTGATGAGCGATGCCACGTCCGCACCCAGGATCCAAACCAGCAAAACCCTGGGCCACCACAGCAGAGCGCGTGCACTTTACCACTCGGGCGCGGGGCCGGCCCCTGAATCGGAGCGTAACTTCTGATGAAGTGCGCGCATCTTAGGTCGCCCTCCCGCTCTATAGAACATAAACACGCGTGTGTACACACGCATACAGTCGATGAGGCAGACTGGTAATCACCACTGAGCAAAACGTGCAGACCTTTCCCAGCATCACAGCCTGTGCCTCTCAGGCCCCGGGGGTAACCGCTGCACTGATGTTCCGTCACAGTACATTCACGCTGCCTGGTCCCGCCGTCCCGTTGAGGAACCCGCGTGCTGCTTTGTCTCACTTCTCCTTCAGCAGTAGTCTGAGATGGGTGGTGTCGAGTGCCCCGGTTTGTCTCGTTGCTGTTCAGTGTTCCGCAGGAGTCTGTCCTTTCTGCTGCTGGTGGACATCGGGGGTGTTTACAGCAGTGCTGGAACTCCTGTGTGGGGTGAGCGCCAGCCCTCTCTTCCACTGGACATGTCCTTAGGAGCGGAATTGCTGGGTCCCTGCATGCATTTTTGTTTAGCCTTATTAGGTCTGCCAAACATTTTTCTAGAGTGGCTGTACCAATTTACATTCCTCCAAGCAGTGTGGGAGTTCCAGTTGTTCCATATCCCTGTCAACACTTGGGATGATCAGTCATCTTCATTTTAGTCCCTCTGGTGGGTGGGAGGTGGTATCTCATTATGGTTTTAATGTGCATGTCTCTGATGACTCATGTTGAGCACCTTTTCAAATGGCAGGCTTTTTTTTTTTTTTTTTTTGGTGAGGAAAATTCACCCTGAGCTAAACACCTGTTGCCAATCCTCTTCTTTTTTGAGGAAGATTAGCCTTAAGCTAACATCCACCACCAGTCGTCCTCTTTTTGCTGAGGAAGATTAGCTAACATCTGGGCCCATCTTCCTTTACTTTGTATGGGAGACGCCTCATAGCGTGGCTTCATAAGCGGTGTGTAGGTCTGTGCCTGGGATCCAAACTGGTGAACCCTGGGCCACCAAAGCAGAGCACGCAAACTTAACTACTACACCACTGGGTGGGTCTCCCCCTTTCTTCTTTTTTGCTTGAGGAAGATTAGCCCTGAGCTAACATCCGTGCCCATCTTCTTCTGCTTTGTACACAGGATGCCTCCACAGCATGGCTGACAAGTGGAGTAGGTCTGTACCCAAGATCTAAACCCGTAAACCCAGGCTGCCAAAGGGAGCACATAGAACTTTAACCACTCAGCCACAGGGCCAGCCCCCAAATGGCAGGTATTTTTTGATAACTCTCCTGTGAAATGAAATTCCTGCCCTAGGGCTACAGGGGTGGCTGAACACATGACACCCCACACTGGACAGATGGGATCCCTAGGAATTTATTAGTGATAGTCACAGCCCAAAGGAGGGGGACACTGCATACCACACAGGGGAAGGACCCAGGGCTGTGGGAGGCAGGCTCTGTAGTAACAAGAGGGTGTGTTGCCCCCTGGTTCCTGAGATAAGATATGATGGGCGTGTTTGCTTAATTCCGCAGGCTGCATGTCATTGAACCCTGCTGCTTGGAGATAAGGAGGCACTGCTCCTGGTCCCCATGGTGGGGAGTGTTGTTTGGCTAGGGCCGTACCTGCGGGAGCAGAGTAGGGAGGCAAACTGTGGTTGGGCCATTGGAGGCCCTCCTGGCTTCCCCCACTGTCAAGGCAGCACTTAATGCTCATTTCAGGCCTCACAACACAGGTGTCTTTTATTCTTACAAATAACGTTAGAATCATTTTATCTAATTCTAGGCAACTTGTTCTGGGGTTTTAGTTGTAATAACCTTAAATATATATGCTCATTTGGAGAAAAATGGGATCTTTACAGTTTCGAACCTTTGTGCAGAAGCAGGATGTCATGGCCCTCCTTCTGGTCGTCTTTCACATCTTTAGTAGAATTCAGGGTTAACAGGGAAAGGAGCCCAGAGGTTGGTTTCCCATTATAATGGGACTTTATGTATTTCATAGCTGATGTTTCATAGCTGGTTTCACCTGCTAATCAGAAAAGCTATTTTGGAGTAAATAGATTTTAGAGCCTGTTATCTAATTGATCTCATTGGTTTTTAAAGTTGATTATTCTAGAGTTCTGTAGTCAAAAAACTATACCATCTGCTAGTGTGAAGGTCTCCTTTCTAATTATACCTTTTACTACTAGTTCTTGCAGTTCTGGCACTTCCGGAAGAGGTCAAAGGAAAAAAAACATGCTCAGAAGCTCAGAGGGCATTTGACCAGATGTAAGACCTGTTCCTGATTGTTAAAGTAGTCGAGTAGATGACGGAGGAGTGCTGTGCCGCCGGCAGCCGCCCTGAAGTGTGTCTCAGGGGCCATTCTGGGACAGGGGGATTTGGGGGCTACCAGGGCACCACTGTCGGCCTCTCTCCTCCAGGCAGAGCTCTCACCTTCTGGGCCCTGCCCCACCACAGCCAAGGGGCCCGTGGGGCAGAGCTGTTAGCTGTGTGTGGGGCACAGTTGTAGCTCCGGTTTCAGGAAGCAGTGGAACTGCTGTAGCATGTGCACAGTAAGGTGGCGCCGCTGTCCGGGCGGCCTCTGCCCCCGAAGGCCTGCAGTGGCTGTTTGAACTGCGTGCTTGGAAGCATATCTGCAAAAGCAGCGTCAGAGGGCTCTTTGATCGGCTCTGGCTTGAGTGGAATAGAAAAATACTGACTGGTTTTCATTTGTGAATCCTTAAGAGAAATTGAAAAGAATTATATATAGAACCTGTTTGAAGTTTGTATTTGTGTCTGAAGTTTGGTCTGGACGGGAAATAAGAAGGTCATTTGATGCTGGTTGGTCAGCCGTTCTCAGCCCCCAGCGTGGAAGATGATAGCCCTTCTGTCCTGCGCTGGGCCTGCCCCGGGGCCCTTCCTTCTGCAGGCCGAGGTCGGAAGTTTGTTCCTGCTGGAAACGCATGTTTGACTTGACTTTGATCTAAATAACCAAATAAGCCCATTGGGCTTGACTTTGTTTCTGTGAGTTTCATGAAATTCAGAGTTTAAATGTCTTAGGGGTGTCTCAATACACAGCTGAGTATTTTCTTCTTTCTGGTTTATTAACTTTTCTCAGGCTTGAAACATCTTTTCAGTGTCAGGTGACTACCCTGTGGCTCCCATCCGTTGCTTAGTTGATCGATTGTTAGTAAGGCAGGAAGCTGCGGCTGAGAGAAGACTCGGGAAGGCCTTCCCGCTCCCCTCATTGTAGGGGCTGGCCTTAGGCTCTCTGAGCCCAGCCGCTTGGGCTTGCGGCAGCTGAGGTGCAAGCCGCTTGTGCTCCCCTGTTCTCAGACAGCTCGCTACGTGGAGGCAGCGGTGCCTTTAGTGGTGCGTTCCGTGCTCGAAGCGCTTCTAACCACACGTCTGAATTTCCAGTGAACTTCGAGGCGTTGATTATCACCATGTCGGTGTTGGGGGGAGCCGTCCTCCTTGGCGTCGCTGTCTGCTGCTGCTGCTGCTGCCGGAGGAAGAAGAGCCGGAAGCCCGACAAAAGTGAGGAGAAGGCCATGAGGGAGCGAGAGGAGAGGAGGATACGGCAGGAGGAAAGGTGAGCCACATGCCGTCCCTTTTGGGGCAGGTTCATTTCAAGGGAGCTCAGATCTGGAAGGCAGTGGAAAGTGACCTTTAGAAGTCACCATTTTTCTCCATTTTTACAAGTTAAGAAGGTGCTGAGTGTCTGGGGTTTCCTGGGTTGTGCTATACAGGGTGAGAAACTGGGGGGGCTGTGGCATGTAGCCACTACCTTGTCATCACAGGCTTCCTGTCTGTTCCTGCCAGTCAGTTAAATAAGGGCTGTAGCTGGCAGAACGTCCTGTTGACGATTTGGTGGCTGGTGGGTCTCAGTGCTGCCGGGGTGGGGGTTTAAAGGCAGTTGGTCCAGCCGTCCGTTTGTGACAAGCAGGTGGAGGCTCAGAGAGGGAGGAAAGCACTTGGTCCGGGTTGCCTGTCTGCCTGTGGCCAGACTGGCTTTCGTGTGTCGCCAGCACTCTGAGGAGCAGCACTCTGCTGGTGACAGCACTTTGGCGAGTGTGTGATGGGGCCGTGGGACAGCCCTCGGTGGCAGCGAGGCAGGTCACTATTCCCTGCCTGACAAGGGACAGGGTCGTGGCTCAGCAAGGTGCTGACCGTCAGACTGACAGCTGGTAAGGCTTGAGACTGTACGGGTTCCCATGCTGTCACCCTGAGGCCATATGCCCCTAAATAAAAACTAACAATCACATGTTCCTGACTGTCTTCAGAACCCAGCATGAGGTTTTACTGATCTGTACGTTTTCTTCATATGAAAGAAGAATTTTTTAAAAATCACCTTATTGGGCACTTGAATTGCTTTTATTGAAATAAAGAATTGAATGACACAATATTGGAGCAGCCTCAGAAGACTGGTCATTGTCACCCTGCCTGTCCTGATGGGAGGGTGGCCTGATGGCCCAGCTCATCCCTGCCTGCTCTCGTTCTGGGGACGAAAGTAAACCCGCAGCCTCTCTGCTCAAGGGAGTAAAAGGTACATCTTTTCAAGCTACATTGTCTATTGGTGCTAAACGAGATTTCTTTGTTTTTTAGGAGAGCAGAGATGAAGTCAAGACATGATGAAATCAGAAAAAAATATGGTAAGAGTGGATGGAATCTGTGCTGTAATTGGTTAGGAATCGATGCCAGGCCTCTCGTCGTTGGTGAAGCCCCGTGGGATCTGGCTGTAGGATTTGGGCTGTGGCCTCCTCCTCTGGGTTCATCCTCTGGAACAGAAAGACACCTCTGCTGGGAAGGCAGCTGGCTTTCAGTCCCAGTGGGATGGTAATGAATAATTCCACTGTGTGTCTGGAAGGACGGAGCCATAGACAGTTGTTTCTCAGCCAGTCTTCCTCCCGGCTGCTGGTGTGCTTGTGAAGTGCTGCAACTCGCTGAGGCCCTTCTGTTCTGTTGTCGTCTCCCCCGAGGTGGAGTGGGCCCTCGGACTGTGGGGCCAGCTCTCTGTGTCCCCTCCAGGCCCTTCACCCTATGTTTCTCCTGCTCTTTCCCCGCCTCTGGGTGTGGCGGGCACATTCCTTTTTGAAAGCCTTGGCCAAAACGGAGGCCCTGCCGCCACTTTCCCGGTTTCCTAGGTGTTTTGTGCTGGTTTGGTTTTGATTTCTGTGTGGCGAGTTTTGGGAGGGTGACTATTTTTTAGTGTTTGAGAGCATTAAATCTGCTCCTGTGTTGAGTGGATTCTGTACTGATTGCCAAATCCATGGCTGACGTGAGAGTGTTTCTGCTCCTGCTCATGACCCCTCGGCCCTGTTGACTCCCCTGGCCCACCCGGAGGCCCGGCACCTCGGGCTCGCTGATGACAGCCGGCCTGAGCCACTCTGCGTCCCTTGACCCCATGATCTGTCACCATAACCTGTCACTGTGTGTCACGTGTTAAGTAGTCCAGGCAGCTGTGCTAACAGCAGAATCGATCAGGAAAATGTCAAAATCTTTTCCGACTGATGCACTTACTTTGAAGTCTTCTATTTGCATAAGGAAATACATCTTTTACCGTCCTGCCCACTAAGGTGGTCAATCCCAAGGGCTTGGTTCCTTCTGTGAAGCTTCTGAGGCCCTGGGCTGTGCACGCTGATTCAGGCCAGCCCGCTGGCTGCACGTCCTTCTCCCCGTCTGTACAGGCCGCCTCTGAAGGTCATGTCCTTGTGCTGTGAACCCAGTCTCCGCCTCAGGCCTGGGTTGACCCTACCGCCTCCAGGTGTGGGTTCCGGCATGAGGCTGCCCCTGCTGCCTCTCTTCCTGCCTCTGGGTCTCCTCTGTTGAAGGCAGGTTGTCCAATGGCTGATGGAGCCTTCCTTGTGTGTCCCCGCCCGCAGCACCAACCCCAGTGTCCCATCCTCGCCTGCCCCCATTTCCCGGGTCCCTGGCTTGGGGGCTGATGGGCTCCCAGGTGAAATTCCCTTGTCAAGTAGCCTCAGCATGTTGCCTTTCCCCATCCCTGGCCCCTCTGCCTGCGTGCACGCTGGTGCCCACTGAGCAGCCGTGTGACTCCCCTGGGCTGGGGGCAGCTTGGTTTCCACAAAACTCAAAAGTGTCAGAAGGGGCTTTTGGCATCTGATTAACACTAATGCAAATAAAAGACAAGATGAATGGGTGCACGCACACAACAAAGTGCTTTTTACTGCCAAACTCAGGCAGCATCTGAGGTCTCCGACCTTTGCTGTGCCCCCTGTGCCTGGGCCAGGGCTCTCAGTGGAGGTGGCATTTTCTGTAACAGTGCACCAATTGGCTTCATTCCTACTGTTTGGGTGGTTAATTTGGCCTTTAATTGCACTGGTGAAATGGACTTGTTGAGCCAGTTTATAATACAGCCCACTGAACGGCCTGGACTTTGGAAAGCCCAGCTACAAGGAAGGCTTTTGGGAGCCCCCTTGGAGAGGGGAAGAAGGCACGTGAACACGCTGGGTTCAGTTAACACCCTGAATACCGGCACCCACAACAGCCTTCTCTCTGTGTTAGAAGGCATGTGATTTCCTTATCAGAGCAGTTTACCTCTGTTGTTCCCTCTGGACTAGAAGGAGAGCTAGGAGCTGTTTGTTTTTTCAACCAGACCTGAACAAGACTGCTGTGCTAGGCATTTGGCACATGAGCACTCTGTACCAAAGTGGGCTGTGCGCTTCCCCCCAGGCCCAGGGCCGCTGGTGCCCTCGAGAGAGGAGAGAGGCAGCAGACCGCGCAGCCCCTGCCTCCCGGTTCCTGCTCTGCCCCTCCCCTCCCCCAAAGAACCTGCAGTAAGGAGATTTGTGGCACTGGCTCCAGATAAGTTTGGTACGCGATACAGATTTTTTTGCGTGTGTACTTCCTCAATGCAAAGAGAAAAGCACATGGATTTATTTTCATGGTGAAATACATCATCACACTTATGTCATAACACTTGACAGTTAAATTGACAGTCTCCTTAGTTCTTTTTGAAGACTTAATTCTAAAAGTTAATCACCATTTGTAAGGACATTTAAAGACAGGTGGTTTTGTTTTGTGTTTTTCTGTGTAGTATTAGCCACCCACTGTGGGAAGAAATTTTGACTTATTTGCTGATTCTCTCAAAGAGACATTAAGAAATTTAAAGTCTTTTTTTTTTAGGATCTGTTTTTCTTAGAATCATTGTTTCCAGTAAATTTTATTTCAATTTTAAGGTCACCTGTGGTTTGACCTTCAAAAGAGGTTAAGTGTCGTATTTGAACCTGCTTATATTCGAACAGCATTTTTCTCATAGTGTCAATAAATCTTCACGTAAAAATTATATTGCTTTCTTGAGTTTTGTTTGCCATTGGCTGAACGCGTTTATAATCAATTCTCTTTCATTTTCAGGTTTGTTTAAAGAAGAAAACCCATACGCCAGATTTGAGAACAACTAGAGCGCACTTCGCGGCACCCCGAGCGCTCCGAAGCCGCGGCTCGGGGCGGTGGGCCTGGCGGAAGCAGCCCAAAGCAGCGTCCTGCTCAGTCTCTCGGCCCCTGAGCTTCTGCCCCTGTCCTCTCTGGTTCTCGATTTAGTCACTGAGACACGGAGCCTGTCGGGGTTTCGGTTTTTGTTTCTGTTTTTAATTTGAGGAGGAAACGTGCACATTCCGCTACCCTGCTCCGGTGGTGAGCTAGCGACAGCCTGACAGTGCCGGTGCCCGGCCGGCCCCTTCTCCGTCCTCCTGTTGCAGTCGCGGAAGCCTGCCTTCCTCTCAGCCCGCCGCATGCTTCACCAGCAGTGACGGAAGGTCGTCTTTACTTTTGTCAGAGCACGGACCAGCCCCTCGTCACCTCCCGTAAAACCACGGGCAGCCTCTGTGCATAGCCTCCCGCGAGTTAGTTCAGCCAGCCCCGTCGAGCACGTGTCCAGACGGTCTGAGCAGGTTTCCTTCCTGACCTTGGGTGCACCGAGTAGCACTGTAGAGTAGTTAAAGTCACCTTAAATCTTTTTTTTCCTTGTAATAATTCTTTGACTTTATTCCCCCACCTAAAAGATTTCACCAAAAAGCTTTACTGTCAAATTTCAGACCACTTGCTGGATGATTTTTTAATTAGTATGTTTATTAGAATGTCAATATTTTTTCCCAGCGGAAACTTGAATGATAGATGAAGTTTTACAGCAGCGTCCCTCAGGCGTGGTTGGTGGCAGCGTGTGCCGGCGGTGGGCTGGGGAGGCTGTGACTACCCTGCTCGTTCTGCTCAGCCCCTTTGACAGTCGCTGTTGGGGCCCAGATTGGAGTGCTCTCCTGAGTCTGAGACTCTCCCTGCCTGTCAGGCTGTCTGCTAGGTGGTCATTTAGGAGTTGAGAGTGACCACAGGTCTGCCCTCAGGAAGCAGAAGGGACCGTGTGCTGGCCAGCGTCCCTGCGGGGCTCCGCACTCAGGAGGCTGAAGGGGTTTCCCCACGCCACACGGAGCCCCGGCGGTCCTGCTTGGGAGCCGACTCCCAGCCCCCAGCCACGCCGCTTTGGCTCTGGCCTGTTGTGAGGATTCCCTCCAGGGCGGCTTCTCACACGGTGGTCCGGGGCCTCCAGGAGCCCTGTGGTGCCATATGTGGTGGTTCCATTTCTTCTCGATCAAACTACGTGCTCAGGAAACAGACCGAGCATCTCCTGGCAGGGGCAGCAGCAGACAATGAAGTAATTGTGTCATAGCCTTTCTTGCATCTGAAAATAGTTCCAGTGGCCAGATTGCTTTGGATCAGAACCACATTTAGCTTGGGGAAGGTAGGTCAGCAGGCACATAAAGCGAGTGACGTCCATTCCGTTTTCTCCTCGTACACCTCGCTGTGGAGACAGTGCTCTTGGATCAAAGTTCACGTGCAGATCAACATCATCCAGATGCCTTGATGCACCTTTTTACCCACGTGATCTGTGCTGTGAATTAACATTTCTACCCTGAAATTTTCACTAATTAAGAAACTAATCTTGAGCACGTTGTTTAGTCTCATTCTCTGACTTCTTGGGCATTTGATGGCAAAGTATTATGAACCTTCTCGGTATTTTCTAGCAGCCTGCACGCTCTGACTTTCTACTGTTGATATTCAGAAAAGCAGTTTTGTCCTGGACTTCAGCGAGCTTTGTATTAATACGGTAGGTAGTGTGGGTGTGAAATCACACTGCTGCTGGAATCAAGGTTGCTGAGCTGGAAGTGGGGCGAGGACGCGTTAGATAGGAGCCTTCAGCCCTGTCACAGTCTAGAGCCCGAGCCGGGGCGTCCGCAGGGCCATCTCAGGCCAGTTGCTTTTTCCTGAAATAGTACTAAGAACAGCCAAAAATTGTAGCCTCAAGGAAACCATGAAGTTTCGAGTGCCTTACTTTTTAACCAGTTTCCAATAAATGGTTTAATACTTGCTTTGTTGAATCCTCTGTGTTGCGTGTTTCATTTCTTGGTGGTGGTGATGGTGGTGACACCATTACATGGAGAGGGAGGGCAGTCAGATTTCTAGATCAAGATAGACTTCTGGACCCGTCATGGAATGTGTGCGCTGTCTCCAAGTCTAATACCCGTGACGACAGAGCGGGCTGCGCCACGTGCTGAAGTCGTCCTCCCCGCCGTAGGTTCTCCTGCCGGTGCACCCTGAAGACAGGCTGTCCTGCTGCAGCTGAAGGCGTGACTGTCAGCACCCGGGGTCTGCCTGCCCCACCGGCTTGTCCTTGTGCTTGGCTGGAATCAGATACGAAGAACCCGGGAGAGAGCAGTTCTGCCTTTGAGGTTTGCACTTGGCGCCCCTGTTTGACGTGTCGCTGTGCACGGACACCTTCCTCCCCCGGGGCCTTCAGGGCCTGGTTTGTGGGGAGGGCCTGTCTCTCCTCTCAGTCGCTGCCAAGTTGTTTTTACCATCACGTCAGTCGCTGGGACTCCAGACTTGATCTGTGCTGCGAGGGTTGGTGTTCATAGACATTCGCCAGCCTGTCGGTGCTGTGGTCCCTGTGCGATGTGGGAGCCCACCCCCGCGACCTAGCTGCAGTATAGCGGCTGCATCAGCCCACTTCCAGGTCAAAGCACACGGACGGGTCACCTCCGCTGCTTCCTTCTCGAATGTCTGAAGGTTACAGGCCTACATCTGGAACCGGGGAGGCGTGAGGTTGCAACTGCACAGTCGTGGGGTGGCCTCGTGCCTGGTGCATCTGAAGAGTCTTCAGTTTACACGGGAAACTTGCGTTCGCCTTAGACTCATTGGAGAAGTGTGA
The DNA here is from genome assembly GCF_021613505.1 of Equus quagga. Taxonomy (NCBI): domain Eukaryota; kingdom Metazoa; phylum Chordata; class Mammalia; order Perissodactyla; family Equidae; genus Equus; species Equus quagga. The sequence goes on along the minus strand of NC_060287.1, from coordinate 39,368,806 downwards.
CGTCTTCTGATTGTGGGGAGACCTCTGCTTTGAAAGCAAGGGATGATCAACGAAGCACTTCCTTTATGATGTCTGCTCTTCAAGGAAAATCACTTTGCAGGGTTAAAAAGTGAAGAATCGGTTGTGTAGATGGTGGCATGGTCCCTATTTGCTGGTTCTTGATGTCCTTGCAGAGCTGGTCCGTGTTGCAGGGCTGCTGGTCTACACCGCAAGTGTGCCGGGTTGCGCACGTGGCCACCTCCTGAGCCTTGGAGCCCCTCGTTCCACTGGCCCCTTCAGGAGGTTGTGTGGTGGTTTCCAGCTCAAGGCTGTTCGTGCTGCTTAGTGTGATGTGAGCGAGCTGCAGGCTCGTTCCTTAGGATTAGAATTCTGGATCAGTGTCCTGATGCTTCTTTAAAATGTTGGTAGAATCTGCCGAATTACCCTCCAGAGAGTATACACCTTGCTTGAAGGAATCTGTGACACTTTGCTCTATCGAGGTAAGTGGCCCCAGGTGAATCTTCCAGAACCCCATCTGGAAGTAAGTTACCCTGTGTAGACGGTTCTCAAGGGTGGTCCAGCTGGAAGCAGCAGGCTCTGTGTGCACACACGTGTGTTCAGTACGGTTGAGGACGGACAGACTGCAGGTGGATGCCAGTGTGTGAGCATCAGTGAGCGCCAGGGCCACTGGCTGAAGATGAGGCAAGAAGAGGAGTTGGGCGTCAAAGGAGACCACACTCAGGAAAGTCAACTCCATCCTGTTGGTGCTTCTGCGAGGTGGTGGCTGGCTGTCGCAAATTCTGAGAGAGGAGCGAGCAGGAGGAAGGGAGGGAGGGAGGCAGGACGAACCCTTGTTCCGCTGCTGCGGATGAGTGGTCCAAGGCCCCCTCACCTCCTCCTGCCCCTGCTCCCCTGCTTCCCATTCTAGGCCCCCTCTCCAGCACCCCTGCTGATCCTGCTGTTTTCCACAATGCTGTGTGGTGCAGGTCACAGACCCTGGTGACCATGCCCTCCTCAGGCCGGGGCTGATTTGGTGGCCGTTCTTGGTGCTCATGGTGCACTGGCTGGTGCTCTGTGAGGCCCTGGAGTCCAGACAAACTCGCTGTGGCCCATTACTTAGCAGAAACCTGCACGCCTCACAGTCATCGCTGCCACTGTCGAGCTTTCTCTGGCTGTGTGTCCACCGTGAAGAGCGGAGTGACCCAGCGGCAGCCACAGCTTTGGGACCTTACTGTGTCCCCTGGTACAAAAGTGTCCAGCCATGCCTGACGGGACAGGAGACACTCCCCAAGTGGGTCACTGGGAGTTCGACTGCCACCCCTCGTCTCTGGTCCCATGCATTCTCCTCGGGACACAGCCCCTTAAAGCGGCCTTAGAGTCAAAGTTTCTGCCCACGTTGAGAGACAGAAGCGGCTTGTTGACTTATGGACTGGAGTGGCACATTTGGTGTCCTGGGCTGCTAAAATGGGTGGATCCCAGCATGTCTGGGGGCTCAACCCCCAGAGACTTACTTCCCAGTCGGCCGTGGCCATCCTCCTGTGGTCTTGAGGCTCTGCATCCCCTGGGCTCTCTGAGCCCTGTGCCTCCTGCCAGCAGGTGGGAGGAGAGCAGGCAGCCCAGGCTAGGTGGGGAAGTGACTCTGTCACTTCCACTCAATTCCATTGGCAGGAGCTGGTCACTGCACAGGGCCTGAGAGCACTCCTGGCGGGGTAGCCACCTCCCTTGCAGGGGGCCGCATCTGAGGCACGGCTGGCAGCAGAAAGTGAGATGATTCCCCGCTAACAGGATCTCCCCATCTCCTCCTCAAGCCAGCCCTGTGCCCAGAGTCAGTGCCACCCTCGTGGAGAAGCAGCGGGGCTGCCAGTTCAGCCAGAGCCTTGCTGGACCTGAAGGATCTCCTGCTCCCCAGAGTGAAGAATGCTGTTTAACCCGAAGTCATGAGGCAGACGCTTGGTGCTTTTAAACCCTGAGTTCGAAGAACCATTCGTCACTACAGACAAGTCACTAACCACAGTCCACGTAACGCTCCTGAGTAACTTCTTCCACTCCTGGTTCTCTAAGCTACGAGTAGTGGCACTTCATTGGCAAAACACAATGCGTTTCCTTTGAGAGCAGGCATTGCGATAGGGCTTTCATGGTGACTCGGAGTGAGGTTGGGGTGGTGGCCCGGCCGGAGGCGCCACGTTTACTCAAGTTTTCCAAGAGCACGCTGTTCACCAGCAGCCATCTCTTGGCGGCTTTGGTAGTGAGCCCTGTCCGTCAGCAGCCCTTGGGGCCCGTGCTGCCCGCTGGGTGCCTGGAATTTCTTTCCGCTAATTCTCAACCCGTTATTTCACAGCCTCTCCATCGTCTCCGGTGCTGCTCCTCTCCCAGGACTGGATCTTACCTTCCTGCGTTTTGTACGTATTTGTTCCTTTTGTTTTACTTTATCAGTGATCCACATTTGGCCAAATTATTAGTATCTCAGACCGAGGGTAAAGATTGGCATTTTCTGCATGCCTCATGATTTCAACTTTGTATCCCTAATAAGAGCATTGCCATTTTTCTTTTTTTCAGCATTTTTACAAAATAACGAGGGCCACCTCCAGTGACTCATCTGGTCCTGATCAGAGAGACTCCTGCTCCCCAAGGACAGTAGGGAGGGGAGGGGCGCCACCCCAGTGTCAGCTCAGGTGCCAGCTGGTGCCGGTGGAGAAACCACAGTAAGGACTGGGACAGAGAGAACCTGACCTGCAGAGTCCTTGTCTCAGCGTGGAGAGTGGGTACCTCAGTCAGTATAAAGGGCAGTTAACCCAGCATGAAGGATTGTTAACTAGGCATGATCAATAATTAACCTCGCATAAATTGTTAACTAGGCATAGTGAATAGTTAACCCAGCATAAAAAATTGTTAAATGGACCTGCTCAGTGGTGCAGCGGTTAAGAGCACATGTTCCACTTCGGCAGCCTGGGGTTTGCCAGTTCAGATCCTGGGTGCGGACACGACACTACTTCTCAGACCACGCTGTGGCAGGCGTCCCACATATAGAGTAGAGGAGGATGGGCACGGATGTTAGCTCAGGGCCAGTCTTCCTCAGCAAAAAGAGGAAGATTGGTGGCAGATGTTAGCTCAGGGCTAATCTTCCTCAAAAAAAACACAATTGTTAAACAGGCATAGTGGTTAACCAAACATAAAGAATTGTTAGCTAGACATAATAAATAGTTGACTTGGTATAAAGGATAGTTAACCCAGTATAAAGAATAGTTAACCTAGTACAAAGAATTGTTAACTAGACATAATGAGTAGTTAACTTGGTATAAAGAATAGTTAACTAGGCATAAAATAATTAACTTGATATAAAGAATTGTTAACCAGGCTTAAAGAGTAGTTAATCCACTATAAAGAATAATTAACCAGGCACAAAGACTAGTTAACCAGCTCTTCATAGAGGGTTGTTAACTCGGTGACTGAAAAGTGGGAGCGGGCGTGCAGGGGCATCAGCTGGCCAAGCGTGGCCCTCAGGACGGGCCCCCAGAGAGGTCGTCAGAATGATTCACACCTGGACCCTGAGAGGCCCAGGCAGGAGGCCACGGCCGTGCAGCGCCCGCGGAAGCCTCACCCCACGAGGCTGGGTTTTTAGGAATGGAAACCATGGGCGGGAGCGATGAGGTTGGCTGACTTGCTCAGGAGACCTGCGCCCATTTCCCAAGAAGATTCCCAGGGTGCCACCCCCTCCCCGTGTGGACCACCTCTCGGGACACTGGGTGCGGGAGGAAGACGGCACAAAGAGGTTGGGCCTGTGTGCTCAGCACAGGGCTGGGACTCTGGGTCGCAGGGGTCCAGACACCAAAGTCAGGAGGAGCTGTTTCAGAGGACGCAAGGGGAGCTCGGTCCTGTGGCTTTCAAGTGCAGCGGTGGTGGGTTCCAGGATCAGAGCCAGGCAGGCAGGGCATGGACAGAGGCTGCTGAGGGCCAGCGCCCCCAACCCTCCTCTCCTCCCTGGACAGGCTCCTCAGGCCCGGGCTTCAAGGCCTCCAAGTGACCCCGACTCCACACGCCTCCTCCGGCCGCCCCCTCCCTGACCCCATCGTGTCTCACAGGCCTCTGGTCACGGCCATCCTAAGCCAGACGCTGTCACCGGGCCCTACAGTGTGCAGGGCGCTGCAGTGTCCCTGCTGCCCTGCTCTCGTCCTCGCCACCATCCCCTCCGCTCCCTCGGAGCGCGGCTGGCCCCACTGCTCTCCCTGCTGCCACTCCTGCCCTGCGGCCTCTTCTCTACCCAGCAGCCTGGCCTGAGGGACCCCTCTAAACTGCAGATCTGATTGTGGGGACCCATTGAAACCCCCACAGTCCCCCCACACAGAGTAAGGCCTGAGCCCGTACGACAGCCTAGAAGGCCCCTTGCTCTCCTCCACTGGCATCTCCCTGCTCCTCCAGCACACCGGCTTCCTCCGTGCCGTGGCTGGAACAGGCCGAGCCTTCTTGGCCTCAGCCCTGCTGTGCTTGCTCCCTGGAGCACCTGAAGCACCTTCCCAGGCATCCTGGCAGCTTCTTCCTTGGATTCCGGAGCTCCCCCCTCTTTCCCTGGCCACCTACCTGAAGAGCCCTGCTGGGCTGCACTCTGTTCCCTAACTCACATCCACTCTTCTGTTCTTCTGGCCACCTAACTCAGTAGGATTTAACTGGAGAAGCAGAACCAGTAGGATATCTGTCTATCTATCTGTCCATTCACCCATCCACCCACTCCCCCAATCCATCCATCCATCCACTCACTCCCCTCCATCCATCCCTCAGTCCATCCACTCTCCCCTATATCCACCCATCTACCCATCTACCCACTAACCCCCATCCATCCATCCACCCATCTACCTGCTACCCCCGATCCATCCATCCACCGCTTGCTAGGTCTGGACTTGCTCGGAACCCTTTCTTCTTTTTGACTTCTCCCTTTGCAATGGGAATTTCCATCCTGTGCCTGTCCCACTGTTTCACTTTGGAAGCACTTAACTTGTCTGGTTTCCCATGTTCAAAGCTGGAGAGGAATGTGCCTCAACTTTGGATTTAGAGTTGATGCTGCGATGGGTGAAGACTTTGGGGCTATGGGAATGGAGAGAATCTATTTTGCATGTGAAAAGGACACGAATTTTGGGAGCCAGGGGTGGTATGTCACGGACTAAATTGTGTCCCCCCAAATTCATACATTGAAGCCCTAGGCCCCAGTGTGACTGTATTTGGAAATAGGGCTTTAAGGAAGTGATTAAAGTTCAATGAGGTCATAAGGGTGGGGCCCTGATCCGATGGGATTGGTGGCCATTATAAGAAGTGATACCAGAGAGCTTGGTCTCTTTCTTCAAGTGCACACACGGAGGAAAGACCACATGAGGACACACTGAGAAGATGGCCGTGTGCAAGCCAGGAAGAGAGCTCTCACCAGAAACCAAATCTTCAGGTGCCTTGATCTCAGAATTCCAGACTCCAGAACCATGAGAAATGGCTGTCTGTTGTATTAGCTGCCCAGCCTGTGGTATTTGTTATAGTGGCCGAGCTGACTAAGACACTGGTGACAGTTCCGCGTAAGGAGACAATGTGTGGGAGGCACCCAGTGTGGAGTTCCCCCCTGCAGGTGACGGCTGGTCAGGGAGGGTCTCCCTGCAGGTGACAGTTAAGCTGAGTCTCCTTTTTTATTCATGTTGTGCTAGAAAGTCATCCATTTAGTTGAAGGTTTCAAGTGTATTGGTGTGAGTTTGTAAATAACATTAACTTGAATTTAAAAACATCTCTATAGTTCTACCTTTTTTACTCTTTCTGCGTTTTGAATTTTTAAAATCAGACATGTAAACATTTTTTCTCCATTTTATTTGTCTTTTCATAGAAGCGATGATTAGGTCTGTTGATTGAGTCTGTTTCTTCTGTTTAATTCAAATGGTAGATCACTACAGCAATGGCCCCTGGGGGACCCTGCCTCGCTCAGTCCCTCCCACACCTGCACTGCGTGGCCAACAGAATGCAGTGGGAGGGACTTTGCAGGACTCCAGGGCCCTGCCTCTTCTGCTCTCCCTTCTTGGCACATTGCCTCTCGTGGAGAAGCCCAACTAGCCTGCTGGAGACGGGACCTGGCAACAGCCAGCACCTCACCCTGGACACGTGCGAGAGGCTGGCTCAGGCCATCCAGCCCCGGGCGAGCCGCCAGCTGACTGCCTCTTGGTGGAGAGATCCCAGAAAGAGCCAGTACAAGGACTGCAGCTGAGCCCAGCCCAAACTGTTGATCCAGGAAAACCTAGGCCAATAAAATGGGGGTTGTTTTAAGCCATCAAGTTTGGGATGGTCCATTATTCAGCAATAGATACTCGACACATTAGTTTTTGTTTTCATCTTTATTTCTTCCTTCAACATTTTCTATGGTTATTTTGCCTTTTCTAAAAAGAATCAAGTGCTGTGTCCCAGTCAGAGTTCCAGTGAGAAATAGGGCACAGTGAATGGGGAAAATCTAAGGAAGGAGCTGCACCGAGGGTGGCCAGGGTTCAGGGCGATGGATGGTGTAGGCCCTGGGCGGCCCTAGTGGGCAGCTTTCAGGCCCAGGGACGGGGAGTCATTGAGATCAGCTGTGGCGCTCACTTGAGAGGTGCGGCCAGCTCACAGTGACCTGGCGGGGAGGGGGTCAAGGGACGGTGCCCTGTTGTGGCCTCAGCAGTGGCAGCAGCCAGACCAGGCTCTGTGAGGCAATGTCCGTGAAGGCCTCTATCGCGTTACCGTGGCTATGCTACACCTGGACCCACGGAGCTGGCGACTGGAGTGGGAGGGGCTGGAGAAAGAAGCTGGCTGACCCCCAGAGGGCAGGTCACCTTGTCCAGCTGATGGAGCGCCTCCTCTGCAGTGGGTGCCCTTCCATGGGTGTTTCACGGGACACAAAGATGGTCAAGCTCTGTGCCCATTCTGGGAGGCACACACGTACCCCTGCCCAGGCCCCTGACCGTCGGCCAACCTGGCAGCCGCTGCCCACGACCAGTGTAGATCCATTTCTCAGTCGCATCTCCTCCACACCAGGAAGACAACCAGAGGGGCAACCTGGAGGTCTGTGCGGGGAGGGTCCTGTCCCCTTCCTCTTTCAGGGCCACCCTGAGCCCAGCTGTCATGCAGCAACTGCCCACTTTCGGGGGTGCTGGCTGCCTGCCAGTGGAGCTGTGGGTCGAGAGGAGGCGGCAAGCCTGTGGGACGGGGACCACGGGGTCTGTGCCCCGGCTCACGCAGCTCCTCGTGGCCCTGCAAGCAGGTCAGAGCCAGTGCCCTGTGGACTGCAGACTATGTTACCTCCAGAATCCAAAGAGGCCCACCCAGCACGCTGGCCAGTGCAATGTGTGGCAACTGTCTTCTTTCTTGAGGGGGCATTCCAACACCTTCCAGACAGCCAGAGCCCTAGGAACCTGCCTGTGTGGCATGCCCCTGAGCGGGGAAGGTTCATGCCCCACCCCAAGGCACACAGGTACTGACTAAGCATACAGGTACTGACTAAGCACACTGGTACTGACTAAGCATCTGGACTTCTCCCCGCCTCCTGTTCACCAGGCTTCACGAGCTCAGTGTGGTGTCCAGGCAGCTCGTGCTCTCGCCACACTGCACCACACAAGAGAGGAGAGGCACGACCCGCATGAGGTCAGAGCGAAGGACGCGACCTCTGAGGACCTCCGCTGGTGGGACTGCGAGAGAAAGTGCAGCCTGTGCCAGGCCCGCTGTGCTGGGAGCCGGCCCATGCACTCCAAGAGCTGTGGCCTCGGCTGCACGGTGCTTGCCATTGCCCTCCGGGGCGCTCACTCGATAATCCGCAGTCGTTCTTCAAGACCATCCAGCTTTGGCAGCAGCAGTCAAGGGGGCTTCAGTGTGTGGGTAGTGTGTTAGTTTTCCTCACCTGCCATACAAAAATTCCACAGATGGGGGTTTGAACAACAGAAATTATTCCCTCAGCCTGGAGGCTGGACGTCTGAGAGCAAGGTACCGGAGGGGCTGGCTTCCCCTGAGGCCTCCCTGCAAGCTGGACGGGGAAGGCGTGCAGAGGGAGCTCTCACCCCATCACATGGCCTCAGTCACACCAAACAGGAAGTGGGGCGCTGGCATCTCCCACAGGGAGCACAGCCACTCTACTACTCAGGAAGACTTCTCTCCCACCTAGCAACAGCCCAGCCAATGGGAAACACCACAGCTCAGCCAATGAGAAATGCCATGGCCCAGCCAATGAGGAACGCCAGAGCTCAACCAATGAGAAATCCCACAGCTCAGCCAATGAGAAACCCTGCAGCTCAGCCAATGAGAAATGCCACAGCTCAGCCAATGAGGAAC
>NC_060287.1:39350899-39360507 GCF_021613505.1 Equus quagga | reverse complement strand
CAGCTCAGCCAATGAGAAATGCCACAGCTCAGCCAATGAGGAACGCCAGAGCTCAGCCAATGAGGAACGCCACAGCTCAGCCAATGAGAAACACCAGAGCTCAGCCAATGAGAAACCCTGCAGCTCAGCCAATGAGAAACGCCACAGCTCAGCCAATGAGAAATGCCAGAGCTCAACCAATGAGAAATGCCACAGCTCAGCCAATGAGAACTGGTTGCCACCCTGAAGCGCTACTTTCCCCAAGTGGCCTTTCCTTTCGAACAGCCCCTCCCGCTCCCCCTTTCTCTACGAAAGCTGTTCCCTCCTCTTTTTCTGGATTTGCCTATGGTTTCCCAGAGCATTCTTTTGGCTATTCCTGAATAAACTCATTTTGAGATAAAATAACAGTCAAATTTACTTCTAAGTCGATGGCTTGTAGACAGCCATCTTCTCCTTGTGTCCCCACGTGGTTGTGTGTCTGTGTCCCGATCTCCTCTTCTCATAAGGACACCAGTCAGACTGGATTAGGGCCCACCCTGGTGACCTCATTTTACCTTAGTCACCTCTGCGAAGGCCCCATCTTCAAACATGTTCTGAGTTACTGGGGATTGGGCTTCAACATATGAATTTTGGGGTGACACAATTCTGCTCATAACATGGGGGAACCCTACATCTTCCAAGCCTTGGATAGCGTGTGCATCCCTGCAGCATTTCCAGGGATGTGGTGCTTCTGGTTTGCCATCTCGGCAGCCGGCTGGGGCAGTGAAGCTCCACGGGGTTTCCCACGGCCCTTTCTATGACAGCAGCCTTCCCTCTGGCCACCGGTGAACAGTGAGGAGACTCCATCAGGCACTAGATGCATTGGTCCCCACTGCACAGTCTGGAGCCTCTGGTTCCCACTGGGCCCACTGTGAGCTAGTCTCAGGGCGAGACCCCATTTTTCATCTGGCCTCCATGAGCTCCCCTCTGGCCAGTGGGCCTCAATGGCTGACCAAGGCCCCTTCAGAGCCAGTATATAATAACCCCAGGAGGTCAGGAGGTTTCCTTTTCTTCAGGAGCCGTGGCTCTGGGGAAGGCTTGGGAGCCAGTTCATGGTCTTCACCTGCCACTAAATTGCAGGTTCCGTTTTTTCCCAGCCCAGCAACGGGGAAGAGGTCAGGAGTCTCCATTAAGGCAACTTGAGGTGGGCTTTTGCCTGACAGACCTATAAACTTGCTGCCTGTAGATAAACAGCTGTGTGTGGATTTCACTCCTAGGGACCCTATGATCAATTAGCCATCACAATCCCCCCAAAATTCTGATTTCCTCTCCTTCTGGGTGACTTATTACAGTATTTCCTCCCACTTTGTCTCTAGCGTGAAGTGCTGACACCTAGCACCCACCACACCAGGACCCTATTGTCCCCACTGAGACCAGGTAATCCAGGTCCATGGCCACATCTCTGGCCTGCAGAGGACGGCCGCCAAGGGTGCTTCCCCGATGCATTTCTTAATGACCTGCTGCAGGGAACGTCCTAAATATGGCTAGAGGGGAGGTGAGCAGGCTACACTGAGAGATCCATCCCAACACCCCCGTTTCCAGGAGCCTTTTCGTCCACAGCAGCTATTCGCCGTCCTGGATGCACACTGGAATCACCGGAGGTGTTTTTAAACCCCCCGATGCCAGACTCCATCTCCGGAGGCACTGATTTCATGGGTTCTTGAGTATTTTTCTTTTCAAATGCTCCAAGTGATCCTAATTCACAGCCAAGGCTGAGAACCAATGCTCTAGAGGCTTGCTCTCATGTCCTGGCCCCAATTTAGTAGTTTGGTATCACCTGAGAGCTTGATAAGAATGCAGAGTGTCAGTCCCCACCCAAGACCTGTTGAATCAGAACCTGCATGTCCCCAGGATTCCCTGACAATTCATCTTCAGTTTCCTGTCCATGCAGCAGACAGGAAAAGCTGCTCTCCACCAGTGGTTCTCAAACTTGAGCTCCTTCAGACTCAGCTGGAAGGCTTGTTAAACTACACATCGCTGGGCCCCCTCCCAGTTTCTGATTCCACAGGTCTGGGAAGGGGCCCAAGATCGTGCATTTATGACACATTCCCAGATGATGTTGATGCTGCTGGTCTGGGGACCGGACTTGGAGAACCATTGCTCTACAGAATGCCAGGAAGTTCATCATTTCAAGCTAAGTGACTTTGGTGAGGTCCAAGATTCTATTGGCCAGAAAAGCGACGCCATCCCCAGGTGCTTGAGGCAACACATTAGAACCCGAGTCCTGGGCTGGTGCTCGCAGCCCAGTCAACCCTCTGTTTCATCTCCTTGGTCTCACAGGCTTGGAAGCTGTTTCTACGATGTTCTCCAGACCCTTGCCAGTACAAACTGCTGAGGACCGCCTGTCCTCCTGGTGTGCTGTGAAGGCATCTGACCCTTGTTTGGAGCCAGCAGGCAGTCAGGAGTGGAGGCCCCACCTCATTAGGGAACGGCCCCAGATGGAGTCATGGCAAACTGCTTCTGCAGAGAAAGGCCACGCTTCCTCCACTGCCTCTGCCCCTCTGTCAGCCATCACTTGGCCAAATTGTGAGAGGCTACTTCTGGTTCTCCGGTCTGTTCCAGTGATCTCTGAGTCTGTCATTTTGCCGTTTGATCACTGTGGCTTTATATTAAGTCCTGAAATTGGGGATGGTGAGGCCTCTAATTTTGTTGTTCTTCTCAAAATTGTTTTGGCTATTCTAGTTCCTTTAGTTCTTTGCCTTTCCATATAAATTTTAGAGTCAGGGTGTTGATTTCTACAGAAATTCCTGCTGAGGTTTTGATTGGGATTGCACTAATCTGGCCCACGTGTGCCCCTCGCAGGTGTGGACCTGGGATTAGTGTGGACTCCTTCACAGAATTAGGGGACCTCCTTCTCCAACTCTCTTCTCTCTCAGGTTTCCACACATCCACCAGCTCCCAGGGGCCCCTTTTACTGGTTATTTGGTTACAAAGATGGGGGTGTTCTCTGGGAGCTTTAACCACCCCCACCGCCCCACAGTGTCATGTGACTGGGGTTGCCCCAAGGCTAAGCAAGAGGGAAAAAGATAAGGGATTTTCCTACACTTTATGGACTATAGGGTCCCCTCTCCCTGGTTTCCGTGCCAGAACAATGGGTTTTCCTCTTGAGGTTCCGGGTGCCCATTCTGCCGCCACAGTTCAGCTCCACGATTGGGATCTCTTTGGGAGAGGGTTGGAGGAGCAAAAAAGCAAAAAACAAAACAAAACAAAGACCTTGGGTTCAACCCACACATTTGGCTTATAGGGTCTCTTCTTCTCTGGCCAGAGAGAGGATTTCTTTTGGAGTTTTTGCTGTCTGCACATGGGGTGCAACCACACATTGGGTTGCCCTCAGGTCAAAGCTGGGAGATAAAAGAGGAAGAACATTTGGAAAGTTGCCCCGCTAAGTCTTTCTTTAAGTTTTGGGGATGTCTCTAATCTGCCTGCTATTATTAACCTTCAAAGCCCTCGGATAGCTGCTTCCTCTGTCTTGTCCACACCAGGAGTCTCCGCTTCATTTTTGAGAGATATTTTGCTGGGCTTAGAAACCTGAGTTTAACACCTTTGAAGGTGTCCTTCCATGGTCCTTGGTGCCTTCTGGTATAGTTTCTGCATCAGGCGTGCTGTGGTTCTTATCCCTGTGCCTCTGTATGTCACATGTCTTTTCTCCCCCTATCTGCTTTAAGATGTTTTCTTTATGTTCAGTTTCCATCAGTGGAATATGATGTGTCTTGGCATGACTTTTCATTATATACATATACTTTAAAATTCTGGCTGGGGTTTTCTGAATTTGGATCTGTGTTGTGGTATCTTTCATTATATTTGGAAAATTCTTAGCCATTATTTTTTCAAATATTTCTTCTCTTTGCCTTCTGTTACTCCAATTACATGTATGTTAGGCCATTTGAAATTATCCCAGGGCTTTTGTTTGCTCTGTTCTGTTTCCCAACCCCCCTCCCCCCGTGAATTTTTTCCTTTTTGTTCTGAGTTTGGGTAATGTCTATGGACTTATCTGGAAGTTTGCCAATTCTTTCTTGTCTGTGTTAAGCCTACTCATGAGCCTATTGAAGGCATTCTTCATCTCTCTTACTGTTTTTTTATTTCTAGCATTTCCATTGGAATTTTTCTTATAGTCTCCATCTCTGAAACCCTCCCCCTGCCCTTTTCATGGTATTTATCTTTTCCGCCAGAGCCTTAACATAAATCCTCTCTGACAATCCCAGCATCTGAGTCAAATGTATATCTGGTTCTCTTAATTTGGTGTCTTTTTTTGCCGAGAAAGATTTGCCCTGAGCTAACACCTGTTGGCAATCTTCCTTTTTTTTCCCCCCTCAAACTCCCAGTACACGGTTGTATATTCTAGCTGTAGGTCATTGTAGTTCTTCTAAGCGAGCTGCTGTCACAGCAGGGGAATTGACAGAAGAGTGGTGTGGTTCTGCAACCAGGAAGCAAACCCAGGCCACCAAAGTGGTGAGTGCCAAACTTTTAACCACTTGGCCATCAGGGCTGGCTCTGATGTTCATGTCTTGATTGTGGGGTTTTTTTCCTTCTTTTTTGTATGTCTTATAATTATTTACTGAAAGCTAGATATTGTCTGTAGGACTATAGATACTGAGGTTAATAGTATTTATATCTGAAAATGGACACTCCTCTTCTGTTTGGCTGCCATTGTAAGGGTCAAGTCAGGCAGGCTACGAGTTGACTGGATCTGGGTTTTGTAGTGGCTGTGGTTACCTTTAGTGTCCACTGGCCTCAAATTCCTCCAGCAGCACCTTGTGCTGAGGGTGGAGGATGGTTTGCTGGAGGGTTTTTCTTAACGTTCCTGCTCCATCTTCAACTCTAGGCCTTCCCTGTGCACCTGCACCCTGGGGAGGGTCTCTCTCCAGGCTCTCGCCCCTGACTCACTATGATGGGCTGCTCCAACCCGTTCCTTGGTGCTGCTATCCTGGAAGCGGGGTGGCAGGTACAACTCTGTTGCCCTGGTCCAGGCCCACTTTTAGGCAGGCCTTATGTCCTTAGATCTTGGTGTGGGACTTAATCAGTGACCCTGTTTCCTCTTCAGAGACAGAAGACCCCCCAAAGGGCTGGGTCCAGAATGTCTTCTGACAATGAGAACAATGAAATGATACCTTTAAAGACTTTAAACTCTGATTTCTATACCCAGCAAAATATATTTCAAAAATGAAGGCGAGACTTCTGGTGTGGACAAGATGGACTAAGCAACTATCCGAGGACTCTGAAAAGTTGATAATAGCAGGTGGATTAGAGAGGGGACCCAAAGCTTAAAGGAAGACAAGAAAGCTTCGATGTCAGCTCTCTGAATTTATACAATGAAGTTTTCCCTGTATTTTATATAACAGTCTTATTTGGTATAGAGCTGTATGTAGGCATTTCCTTTCAGCACTTTGTAGATGCTATTCTGCTGTCACTTGGCTTTCACGTTTCTGTTGCAAAGTCAGACATCTTTGTTTCTCCTCTAAATATCTGGCTGACGTTGTCTTTGTCTTTGTCTTCAGCAGGCTCACTGTCATATACCCAGGTGTGGCTGCCTTTGTATTTATTCTGATTGGGGTTGGTAGTTTCCCTGTAAAATGTGGTTTGTTATCTTTGGTGAATTTTGCAAAATCCTCTTTTACTCCCTCTTCAAATACATCTTCTGGCCTCTTCTTTTCTCTCCTTCTGGGACTCCATTTTACAAACATATTAGATCGTTCCACCATATTCTATATGGCTCTTAGGCCTTTTACTGTATTTTCCATACTTTTTTTCTCCCTCTGCTTCTGTCTGAATATTTTCTTCTGACCTATCTCCCAGTTCACAGCCATCTCTTCCACTGTGTCTAATCTGTTGTTAAAACCATCTACTGAATTCATAATTTCAGAGATGGTATTTTTGTTTTCAAATTTCCATTTGATTCTTTTTTATAGCTTCCACTTCTCTGCTGAAAATTTCCATCTCATAATCTATTTCCCTGAACATATTATTTAAAGTTACTTTAAAGTCTGTGTCTGATAATGCCACTATCCTGCCCCTGTGGATTTGTTACTATTTTGTGTATTTTTTCCTTGGTTTTGGATAATTTGTCTCCTGGCTTCCTTTTAAACTTTTATTTAATTCTGGATACTGTGTGTGAAGGTATTTAATGCCATTAGATGATGCCATTTTCCTCCAGAGATTTTCTTTGCTTCAAGCTGGTGATGGGAAGGAGAACAGGTCAGTGTACTCCAATTTGGGAATGAGCTGTTTGGAAGCTGGGTTTCAGTCTTTGTGAGGACTGACCTATTTACACCTCAGCCTTACTCCTCTGTTGTAGGCGCCAGTGCTCCATTTGAAGGTCTGGGTTATATATCGGCGCCTATCTTGCAATGGGCCATGCCAACTGTTGTCTCCCCATCCCATGAGACTCAAAGGCTCTGCTCAGTGTCTCGACTTCTTGTCCACTGCATCTATCATGGACTGCATTGTGTCTCTCTCTCTTCCTCTCCCTATATCCGTGCACACGCAGAGGAAAGGCTGTGTGATGACAGAGAGGTGGCAGCCCCCTACAAGCCAAGGAGAGAGCCCTCACCAGAAAGCAACCCTGTTGGTGCCTTGATCTTGGGCTTCTAACCTCCAGAACAGACAGAAAGCAAATGTCCATTGTTTAAGCTGCCCAATCTTTTGTATTTTGTTATGGCAGCCCAAGCTAACACATCATATTAATCACCAAATGCCTCAGAGGGAAAACCCACTTCACTTCTTTCTGAGATCTTCACGCCTCAGAAGAAAGTCTTCTTTGTTTTGGCAGCTATTTGATATCTTCAAACAGATTTTCAAAATATTTTACACAGAGTTTCCGGTTATTCAAAACCACAATAGTTTTGTAATTTGCTTTCCAAAATTCACCAACTTTATATGAGCTCTTTTCTTGTTATCAACTACTCTTTTTCTACACATTTCTTTAAATAGTGACAGCCTTTCATTATATGAATGGACCATAGTTTAACTAATTTTTTATTGTAACACATTTAGATACTGTTTCACTGATTCTAAGTTACTTTTTTTCCCCACACTTTAATAAGTCTGAAACCAGCATATGTCTTCCATCCATAACCTGTCATAGTTTAACGTGTTTGTGGCACACACAATGTCATGCTTTATAATTGATGGTGTCTTAGTCAACGACGGATGATGGGTACAAACACTGCCCACCAGAGCCAACAATCTTGTGGGGGTGCTGGTTCTGATCCCCCTTGTCCATCTCTGTCCTGGAAGGCTCTGGTTCCTGGAGGCTCCCCTCTCCCAGGAGCACAGTTAGAGCTGACCGTTCTACCTGGAGAGCCTTTCACCAAGATGAGTCACGGTCCTGATTCCAGGATAAAAGAGACCTTGGACCTGACTGACATAGGAGGTTCGCTCTGACCACACCTTTCATGGAGAGACGTCATCAACCTGTGACATGGCAGCCCAATTTTGGGGAGCCCCCTTCTCCTCTAGCCAAGAAAGTGGATTTTTAAGAGTCAAAGATGGTTTGTGAAATTAAAGTCCATGAAAACTTGGCTCCATGGCTTTGTGATTTTAACAGGAAATGAGGGGAACCTGGTCGGCTGGGCCTTACTCAGACAGGATGCGAACTGTTCAGCCTCTTAGGTTCAAATCCAGACCCTGCTATTTCCTGGCTGCACGACTCTGTGCTGTCCGTCTTCCCCCAAACCTTCGTTCCCTAATTGACAAAACAGGGATCATGAGGGTCCTTGCTCCAGAGTATTGTGAGGCTTGAGTGGGATGATGAAAGCTTGGCAGCACATCTGGTCCACCCTCAGCGTTAGATAAATTTCAGCTGTCACTGGTCCACTTCATCTGAGGGCCTGAGGATTATGAGAGGGAGGACAAGAAGAGCCAGGGCCTTTCAAGGATGCATGGCTCAAGCACTGAAAGGATGTCCCGACTAAGGCCCCCATTCTCTAGCATGTTCCCCGTGGCCGCCTGAGTACCCATCTTGGGGGGGTTTCACCCTGGCTTAGCCCAGACAGGCAGGAGAGCACACTGGTCAAGCTCACTGATCAACTGCCTGTGCTCGAATCCCAGCTGCACCACTTACCAACGCTGGGACCTCAGGCATGTAATTGAACCTCTGAGTGCCTCAACTTCCTCACCTGCAGAACGGGTTATTTCGAGGACTAGGTGTAGAGCCCTGGCACCTGGTGCAGTATGCACTCCTGAAACGTTAGCAAAACGGTCACAAGAGGGCCTCCTGCACCCCTCCTGCCATCTTCCCCAGGGGCTCAGCTTCCAATGGCCAGGTTCAGAAGGCCCAACGGGACTAGAAAAGGGGAGAAAAGGAAGCCACAGAGAGTGAAGCCTGGCTAAGCTTGGAGCGAGAAGTTGACAGAGAGCCATTCCACATCCCTGATCCGTCTTAGGTCTCTGTCCCCCTGGAGCTCTGGATGAAGGACTCAGACTTAGAAGTGTGTGTGCCTGCGAAAGGAACAAATGCAATGTGTCCTCAGCGCACGGAGCCCATGGGGCTCAGCGTTGAACTGCTTTCCTCCTCCACCCCACAGGTCTTCATGCCCTGACGTTTGGCTCCTGCTCCTCCGTGAAGGTGAAGAGAGCCTTTTCAAGGGTTGCCTCTCAACGTACCACTCACTCACCCAGGTCCCCTTTGGCCACTGGAGATGGTTCTCCAGACTGGCCTTATTTTCTTTTTTTCCTCTGACACAGGGAAGAACGGGGTGCGCCCGCGCTTGGTGGGCTGAGCCACAGTGGGCGCGGAACCAGGTCGGTGGACTAGGGCACTGAGGAGGCGGACAGGCTCTTCTCAGGTCCCGAGATAACGCACCAGTCCTGGTCCCTGACCCCACAACTGCCCCAGCCTGATGGCCTCGACTCTCGGAGCGCCCCCCGCGCCCCTCGCTGCCCAGAGCTCCCCCCAGGCCCCTGTGTGACCCCCTGGGAACCTAGCTGTGCTGAACGCCACCCAGGGCCTTCGGTGCTCTAGCGCCCCCAGGTCTCCGTGCGCCCCGGTGACCCGTGCACCCCCAGGTCCCAGTGCGCCCCCGCTGCTGTGCGCCCCGGAGCGTCTGGACGGCCGGGATCGCGCCGGCCCCGCCCCGTGACGCATTTCCAACGGTCTGGAACTTCAGCCCGGCTGGGCGCGCGCCCGACGCCCAGGGGCGCGCGCATCGTGCACGCGCACAACCACGTGACCCCGCGCCGGCCAACCGGCGAGCCGGGATTTGGGGGGCAAAGCGCGGCCCCGCGAGCAGTTGCGGCGGGAGAGCGGCGGGCCGAGAGCGAGACTCGCCCGCTCCGGCGCTACCTGCTTCCCCGCCGCCGCCTCCCGCCGCCGCGCGCAGCCATGTCCGAGGAGAAGCCCAAGGTAAGGACCAAAGGGCGCGGGCCGGTCCCCAGGCTCGGCCCCCCCGCCCGCGCCGCCACCGCTCGCGTACCAGGCGCCTTCCGCCGCCCCGCGCGGCCTCCGGGACCCGGGAGAGCGGCGCCGGCGGGGCCTCCCGCGCCCCCTACCCTTCGCTCCCCTCCCCCTGCGCCGCGCCGCTCGGCTCCCCTCCCCCCGCCCGGCGGCGCCCTGCCCCGCCCAGGCTCCGCCCCCGCCTCCCGGCCCCACCCCG
>NC_060287.1:39345518-39350499 GCF_021613505.1 Equus quagga | reverse complement strand
GCGGAGAAACGGTCCCCCGTTCCCCGCCGCTACCCCACTCCCGGGCGTCCCCTAGCCTTGACGTAACCCCACAACGCCCCCTTCGACTGGAACCCCGCGTCCCTACTTTCTCTCCGGGCCGCCCTCCCTCAGGACCTCCTCCCTCGCCGAGACCCTCCCCTACTGCAGCCCCTCACGTTGGGACCGCGGACGCGAGTCGGGCCCTGGCCGTGTCTGCCGAGGCGTGTCGACGCGGCCCCCTCCCCAGTCCTCACTGCGGAGCGCGGAGAGGGCGCAGGCTGGGGACAGGCGGCGAGGCCTCCTGACTGTCCGCGCACACTGCCGGCCTGGAAAGTCCCGCCGCGGCGCCCTCGGGTGCGCACCCACCGTTCCGCCCCTCCCCATCGCGGTCGTCAGGTGTGCGCCCACCCCTCCCCATCACTGTCCTCAGATGTGCGGCCCCCCCAAATCGCTGTCGTCAGGTGTGCACCCACCAGTCCCCATTGCTTTCTCAGGTGTGCACCCACCCCACCTCGTCTCCTGGGGATTTTCGCCCACCCCTCCCCGTGGTGCCCTCTGCTGTGCTCCACGCGTCCCCATTTGGCTCTCCCGTGTGCTCTTTTCACTCCGAAGCATTGGCTCTCACTCCTTGGGGAGGTCCACGGTTGTAACTGTTCTTATTAAAAACCAGTTCCTGAAGCTTTTCATCTGCACTGTAGGGTCTATTTTTTTGACGGGGTGGAAGATCTGCTGTTGAGTTGAATGCTTTGCACAAAGGCTTCCTCTGATACCAGCCTGGTGCTGGAGATTGCCCCCCCTCTGCAGCTGAGACTGGGACCCGGCGCTGACCCAGCGCGCAGGGGAGGCCGAGCTGTGGTTGGGATGGACCCGAGTGGAGCCCATGGTCTCGGAGCCCATGGTCAGGAGGGAGACTGGAAGCCTGCACTCCCCTGTGGTGCTTTGAGAAAAGGTCACACTCCAGGAAAGCCTCCAGATGCAGTTGGAGCCGCCGTGGCTCTTTACATTTTGGTGCTAACTCACCTTTTTATACCACTTCTCCTAGGCCAAATATAAATGCCTTTCTTTGTTTTTCTAGGTCGCTGCCTCTTATTGAATTTTAGATACAGTGAAATATATATAATGTTCATTTTTTCAGTGTGTTTAAACTTAATTCTCCCACATCTTCAACATCTTTGGTCCAATTCAGTTGAATGAACTTTTTTAGCTACTTTCAAAACGACCAAAGGTTGTGCCTCACATGCCTCGTTCTTGCCTACCACGCCCTCGCTGCCTGCTGAGTCACTCGCTCCTGGCTCCAGGAGCTGCTCTCTACCCTGGGCCCTGAGAGGAGCAGGTAGGGGGTGCACCCCCAGGCTATCATGGGGCTGGAAAGAAAACCTTGTGGTTTGGTTGGGAAGACAGTTTCTGCCTCCTCTGGATAGCCAAGGAAGGGGACTGACTGTAGTGAATTGCGGTCATTGTTTTCAGGGTTTCTTTCTTTCCTTTTACTCCTTGTTTATTAGGAATTCACCAGGGGTCAGGGACAGGTCATTGGTTCTTGGTTTCCCTCCGTTAGAGGGGAGAGGCGCCTGGGGCCTTCCCTGCCTGCACTAGTGTGCCGAGGAGGCTGGAGCCCATGGCCCCGTGAGCCCCTCCTGCCGCTGCCTCTGCCCAGTCTACAGCCCCTGCCCTGGGCTTCTGCTTGTTATGTGTCCTGGTCCCTGCATCTGTGTGTTTTGAACACACCCATATCTTTTCATTAAAAAGCAAATGCATCCTCTCTCTACCTGCCAAAGAATGACGTTGGATCCTCCTTGACACCACATACCAAAATCAACTCGAAATGGATCAAGGACCTAAACGTAAGACGTAAAACAGTAATAGTCTTAGAAGAAAACATGGACAGAAGCTTCACGGCATGGGATTTGGTAAAGATTTCTTAAATATGACACCAGAGGTGACAAAAAAATAGACAAATTGGACTTCATGAAAATTTAAAAATTTTGTGCATCAAAAGACACTATGAACAGAATCAAAAGCAGCCACAGAAGGGAGAAGATATTTGCAAGTCACATGCCTGATAAGGGGTTAATATCCAGAATATAGAGAACTCCTACAACTCAACAACAACAGAAAAACAAGCAAACCAATTCAAAACTAGGCAGAGGACTTTAGACCTTTTTCCAAAGAAAACGTGTAAGGGCCAAAAGGAACATGAAAAGATGCTCAACATCAGTAATCATTAGGGAAGCGCAATTCACAACTGCAGTGAGGCACCACCTCACGTCTGTGGGAATGGCTACTATCCAAAAAACAGAAAAGCACTGGTGAGGATGGGGAACTCTTGTTGTTGTCCCACTGTTCGTGGGAATGTAACATGGTACAGCTGCTGTGGAAAACAGTACGGAGTTTCCTCAAAAAATTAAACCTAGAACCACCATGTGACCCAGCGGTTCCATTCTGGGTATTTATCCAAAGGAACCGGAAGCAGAGTCTCAAGGCGACATCTGTGCAGCCGTGTTCATCACAGCGCTACTCGCAACAGCTAAAGCACGGAACCAACGCAGGTGTCCACTGACGGACGAATGGGTAAACGAAACGTGGTCCATCCGTACGATGGAATGTGTACGATTCAGCTTTAAAAAGGAGTGAAATTCTGACACGCACTATGACGTGGAGGAACCTGGAGAACACGGTACTGAGTGAAATAAGCCAGTCACAAGAGGACAAATACTGTATGATTCCACTTACATGAGGTTCCTAGAATCATCATATTCACACAGACAGAAAGTAGGTGGTGGGTGCCAGGGGCCGGGGGCGGGGATGGGGAGTTTGTGTTTGATGGGGACAGGGTTTCAGTTTTACTAGGTGGGAAGAGTTCTGGAGATGGATGATGATCATGGTTGTACCACATTGTGAATATATTTAATACCACTGAAAATGGTTAAAATGATAAATTTTATGTTACTTGTATTTTAACACAATAAAAACATTGAAAAACAATCATCTCTAAATGCATTGTGACACTGTGGTTTGGCTCCTGGAAAGAAAAAGGACATTAGTGGAAAAACTGGTGAAATACCAAAATAGCGTGGGGTTCCGTTGCTAGTGATGTGCCAGTGTTGGCCTCTTAGGTGTGACAGGTGTATCACAGGTGTGTGCTATGTTAACATAAGGGGTAACCGGGCCAGGGTGTACAGGAGCACTCTCCATCTCTGTTTTGCAACTTTTCTGTGAACGTAAAATTAGTTCAAAATGAAATCTTTATTTGGAAAAAAAAAAAGCAAATGCATCCTTTGTCTCTGGGGTGGGGACCCCAGCTCCATCCTGTCCTCAGGTCACCAAGTGCCCCTTTTTGCATTGCCTGGTTCTCCCCACATTAGAGTCCGCGGTCTGGAAAGGGAAGGCCCAGCTGGTGCCTGGCTGCAGTGGGGGGTAAGGGTCACCCCAGGATGTCCACCTTCAGCCCCATTGCTTGAGTCTTGCCTCCTGGGGCCACTTCTCGGCCACTTGGAGCTCTGGACAGAGCACGCCCACTCGGGATCTTTGGGAGCCACAGCATGGATGTGGCCTCAGGGACACCCTGGTCCCCTCTGTGAATGAGGCTTCACAGGGGCACAGGGAGGGGACCCAGGGCCCAGCCCCCCGCAGGGGAGAAAAGGGTCAGGAACACAGAGGGAGTGCGGAATCCTCCCGGAGCTCAGCACTCAGCACCAAGGGTAGGCGGCTCCTTCAGCCACAGGACAGATGACCACACGACAGGTGACCCCATGACAGATGACGCCCAGGAAGAGATGGGAGTGTCAGTGGGAGGACATGCGAAAGACACGTGATTTCCGTCACAACCTACTTTCAGATGGACTCGGATCAGCTTCATGGTTTTGTTCAGAAATAAATGGCTCCTAGTCCCACGCAGTGCAGGTAAGGGAGGCCCTGGCCCTTTGGGGCAGGACCACCGGGCGTTGTGCTCGGGTCACAGGCCTCACTCAGCCTGGGCCTCCCTGCTGGACACAGATTTCCTGCGTCACTGCCCGTTGTATGTCCTGGGGACAAGGAGCCCCAGTTATGTAATTGTTTTGGAGCTTTGAGTATATCGTGAGTCACATGAAGGTAAAATACCCTGAATGACTCCCCTTGAGGTCGCCTGACTGAAACTAGAAGCTGCTTGAGGGCCGCGGCCCCCGCAAGGTTGTCATGAGTGCCAGGAGGGGAAAGCTCAGCGAGCTGGGCCTCCTGGCACCACTGCACCTGCTGTAGTTTCCTCTGTCCTAAAGGTTTTGTTTTACTTTACTAGTCCTATGTAATCATAGATAAGCTACGAGTATGTGTTTTTCCTGGTTTTGTGAGAGTAACCTTATAAAAGATGGATTTCTCTCAGTTTTGTTCTAGATTTGTGAAGCAGATTTTTTCTTTGAATTAACAATCTGTGAAAACTCTGTAGATTTGCATTGCATTTCCTTACATGTGGATGCTTAACAAGTAGAAGTTAAAAATAAATTCTGTGTAAAAATAAAACAACTGCATGAGTGACTGGGAGTGCTGGAGAATTTTAAGAATTAGGTTGGTTTTAATGACTTAAAAAAAAACCCAGCAATTACCTAAAGACTTGCCCTTTAAAATGGTGGTTATTTTGAGACATGGCATTGAGGCCCCGTTTCACATCTCTTTTGCAGGAGGGAGTGAAGACAGAGAATGACCACATCAACCTGAAGGTGGCCGGGCAGGACGGCTCTGTGGTCCAGTTCAAAATCAAGAGACACACCCCACTGAGCAAGCTGATGAAGGCGTACTGCGAGAGGCAGGTGCGCCGGGCCCTGGGAGCGGCCCCCAAGGCTGAGCAGGGACTCCTTTAACTTAGATTAGCAGTGACTTAATGTCACCAAGTGTCCAGGCTGTTCAGAGTCCATTGTCCTGGAAGCATCTGTGTGCACGTGTGTCAGTGCACGTGCATGTCTGTGTGCATGTGTGCATCGGGGGTGTGTGCACTCCTGCGTGTGTCTGT
>NC_060287.1:39242808-39345508 GCF_021613505.1 Equus quagga | reverse complement strand
GTGCACTCCTGCGTGTGTCTGTGCACGTCTGCGTCAGTGTGCGTGTGCTTGCGTGTGTGTCCCTTGTCCACTGGCCGGTCCCCTGTCTCGTTCTCTTTGCTGTTTCTGCCCTTTTTCTTTATGTTTTTTGAGTAGGGCTTCGGGGGAGCAGAGATGCGTGTTTTAATTCTGTCTGTCCTGTTCAGTGAAATCAGAACTGCTCTTGAAAAGGAAATGTTTCTGCACCTTGACCATGTCCCCATTCCCGGGATGCAGAAAGGCTGCATGGGCTCCTTTTCGGATGCAAAGTGCCCTCCTGCTGCCTTTCTCAGGGCCAGAATCTTTGGGACTGCTTCCTAGTTTCATGCAGTCTGCTTATCACATGCCTCATTGTCACCTGACCTGTTTCTCTCTGAGAATTTTTTAAAGGGTAGGAAATGGTGGTGCCGACAGGGTAGAAATTCTGCTTGGCTTCTGGAGGGAAGTGAGAGGGGTGGCTGAGGGCAAGGGACCAGGGGCTGGAAGATGTTGGAACAGTGGTGTCTGAAAGTATTGGTGTTGGAGCAGCACATGAAATAGATTGTAGGCCCACTGGTGAGTTTTTATAATTAACCTCATAAATCTGTATATTCAGAATTCTGATATAAATATTTGGGTTTTTTTGGATTAATGTGTTATCTGGAAATATTTAATGATAATTGCTTTTTCTTTTCAGGGCTTGTCAATGAGACAGATTAGATTCAGGTTTGATGGGCAACCAATTAATGAAACAGATACCCCAGCACAGGTATGAGCGCCGGCTTTGTGCACACTCGAGGCTGCCTCTGATTTGCAGTGACCATTTGGAATACTCTTATTTGAGAGTTACTGATTGGTGCTCATATAGCATACCTTATATTTTCCTAATGGGTTTAATTATTAGATTATTTAATTTTGAAGTTCAGTTTTTCAAATGTGAAAAATGCACTTTGTCAGAAATCATCCTCCGTGTCAGGAGGGTGGAGCAGGAGGGCCGGGTGCTCAGCAGAGGCGGTCCAGGCTCACAGACAAGGGTGTGGGACAGACTCAGTTCCCATCCACCTGTAGTCTGGACACTGAATTTGCAACGTTAGTCAATTTGTAGCTAAATTACTGGCTTGATTCTCATGCTCTTTAAGCACTTATGCATGGGGGTGTGGGTGGAAAGGAGAATGCACACACATGGTTGTCAGTCAGCAGTTTTTCTTAAGCATGTGCCCACCACACACGCAAATCCGCAGGCATCGGTCCCTTGTGTGGTGGTGCATCCCACTGTGGTGAGAGCATCTGGACTTGGAAATAGACGGCTGAGCTTCCAGCGGCAGCTCTAGTCATCTGTCAGCGGGGTGACTTTGATCGAGAGCCCCTGGATCTCTTGGAGTCTCAGTCTTGTCTGACTGTAAAGCAGAGATGATATGTTTTTTCTCCTTTACAAAGTTGTGAGAATTGATTGTTTTGTGTGAAAGGGCTGCAGATCAAGAGATTTTACACCTGCCCACTTTAGGAACTCCTCCACTGCTGAGACAGTGTCGGCCCTGGGAGGATTCCTGGGTAGGGCTTGCCCTGGGCGGTGCGGGGAGCTCGCTGGCTTTAGGAGCCGGGCTATCCCTCCAGCCTGTCACTCTGGCTACCGCCCAGGCAGTGTCTGCAGCAGGAGAGGGTCCTTGCCAGCCCAGACGGTACTTCTCTGCATTTCTGAGAACCATTACTGCCTCTGGCCTTGGTTAGTCTCTGTATGAAATTGGCAAAAGCTTCCTTTTGTTCAGAGAATGACAAAGATCAGGGAGATATTCGCGTGCCTGCTGTGTGAGAAAGAGAGAAGCAGGCGGGAGGTGTTCGCACTGTCTCCGCCCTGGTTGTGAGGGAGCGGGCAGGGGAGCCAGCAGTGGATCCCTTATGCTGGTGGATCCTTTGTGATTTCGTTTGCTCTGGATTTCACAAGTGTGGTCCACTGCACTTGTTAGAAAGTGCATGGCCCCTGCTAGTCCCTAGGATTCAGTGCTGCTCATGGGATATTTCTAATGGAATCTGACTTCGTGTAATTTTCAGTAAAAATTTTAGACACTTATTTTTTTAATGAGACTCAGTTTTTCTCTCTGTTAAAGTCCTTAACTTAGGATGTTCTTGTGTGAGTTTGTTAGGGAAAGCGTGGTGAATGAGTAGGGCTTATTGAAATCCAAACCTAAGCCGCTTTGCCTGCGCGTCACCCGTGAGGGCGGCACAGAGTGCGTCAGGCGGCGCTCTGGCCCAGGGAACAGCTCAGTGAGCACGGGAGTCGGTTGTGCATCATGGTGAGAAAACTAACAGCTTCCCCCTCTCTCGCTGTGCCCGTCACAACGACCCTGCCAGCTGGAGATGGAGGACGAAGACACCATTGACGTGTTCCAGCAGCAGACAGGGGGCTCGAGGGAGACCAGCTGCCTCTCGGGGTGCAGCCTCTAGAGGGACCATCCCCACGTGTCGCCGTCCTTGCATTTGCTATTGAATAGTGAACACGTGACCATGCCAATCACAAAGGAGTCTGCAGAAGCCCAGGACCTCCACCAGGATTACTTCCCGCTCTGACGTACTGCGAGCGCAACTCCACTCTGCAGGGATGAAGCCACCGCCAAAGGCGGGCCAATCTCAGTTGTCATCTTTGTTTAGGCAAAATGAGTTGCAAGGTCTTGGGGTTTATTTTTGCTTTCATTTTTGTTTTTTCCCCCTCTCCTATAAGATGTCCCCCACACTCGTGGCCTGAATGCCTACTTTGAGTCCAGAGGGGGATCTTGTCCAGGTATTGATCCCCTCCCCACCCCCACTGCTTATTCCAATCATGTAGAGAACTCCACCACCACAATGGAGGTGCTTCCGTTGGACAAGTTTTGGGGGCATGGTGGAGATGGGAGACAAACTTTCGCTTACTATTTCTTGTAGGTACAGGTTTTTTTAAATGCTAAATATTGCAAATTTAAGTTTTGTCAGAATATGGTAAAGTTGAAGGGAAGATACTGGAGTGCTTCTTAAAAGGTAAAAAGTCCTTCAGTAACATGGGCCTGGGCGCCCTGCTCCTTAAGCATCCCTTGGGTGGGTCAGGGGCCCAGGACCCATCACCTACTGCCCAGTGCCTAGGAGATGCTGCATGGGCAAAGTGTGGCACAGTGCAAATTGGCTTTTCCCCTTTTCTTCACATAGAACAAAGTAATCCCCACATTGCTCACTTGGTAATAGTGCCATGGCCTCAGATTTCTTCTAGTATTTGCTTCTGATGAATAATTATGGTCTATATATAAACACATAAGATTACGTATTGCTGAATTTGCAGTTACGTTTTTGTGTAAAAGAGCTACTTCAAAGTGTGGTTGCAAATGAAGCCCATGGACAGATGACTTCATGCTCTTCTCATGGACTCATGCGGCGCCGCCTTCCAAGTAGGTATGGAGTTTATGCGTTAGTATGTGATTTCAGTTCTGTGAAACATTTTGGGATCTGTACCAATTAAACTTTGATAGTTCTGCTGTTCTTCTGTATGGATCCACTGCTGCCTGATGGCCTTCTCTGCCTTGTGTAGTCACCTGGACAGTGTGACCACGACCGTCACCTCTTGCTTGCCTGAAATTTTGCTGAAGATGTTCTCATTTCGTTTGTGTTTTGCTGTTGGGGTGTGGGCGGGTCGTCTGCTGGCTCTGTTGTGTTTATTCACCAATTTATACATTATTTGTTGTCCTTTACTACTGTAAACAGTAAATATAGTTTGGTATTCTGTCTCTTGGCTTATATTAAATACTACATTTGGAGGTCGAGGCATACTGTCACAATTCAGTATTTGCAGTGACCATTCAGTGATGCCACACAGGCTCATTTAAAAGCTAGTTGCTGAAAAGTAAGTATTCCCCTGCTGGCTCCCCTCCGCACCCCTGGCAGATCACCCTTGCTGGGCCCAGCGTGCTCCTCCCGCAGTGCAGCCTCTCACTCCTCACCGAGCTCTCGCGGCTCTTGGCTGAGCTGACCCAGCATCATGACCACCCTTTTCCTCTCCTGGACATGTGTAAAGAGAGGGTACATTTTAGAGGCAGGTGAATCTGGACAGTAGTGTAGGCCTCTCAGTTTTTTGGTGTTTGACTATAACACTGTTTTCCTTTGTACAGTCAACAGCCTGCTCACTTACCTGCTTTGAAACTGAAGAGAACTGACACTAATTTGACTGAGAATTTCCTAGTGTACTATGCTGTGACAAAACTAGGGTTGAAAATGACTGAGCTGTCCATCAGGTGAGGTGAGCACACGTTGAAAGATGAAGGGCAGCTGGGAAAACAGAGCTTGTCCACTCTAGCACTTGATTCATTGACACCAGTAGAAGTACATGGTTAAAGCTCATTGCAGAGATGGAGTCATTTGCCAGATGCCCTGGAGAGTATGGAGGGTGGGGTGGTTAAATCCAGCAGAGGAGCCCCTGCATTGGTAAGGAGAGGGATGCATTGAGGTGTGTTAAATTCGGAGAGCAAGGCTGAGAGTCTGGGGCCATTAGAACAGAGCTGCTTGAACTTCCACCCACAACATCTGACAGTAGAAGAAAGTGGATGTCTTTGAGGTTGTCTTTTATCTTAGAAATTTATGCAAATTGTGCATTAGGAATAATAGATCTGTTGGTATTTATATTTTTAAAAATATTGTTACATGAACCTAACTCTCAGTCTTTGGGTTAATGATTCTTCAGGAGGAGATATACCCTATTTAACCTGTTATTGGTGTCCTGGGTCCCAACTAGCACTTGCCACACAAAGCCCCATGTCCCAGGAGCCTCTCGGTCCCAGGC
Source organism: Equus quagga (assembly GCF_021613505.1). Taxonomy (NCBI): domain Eukaryota; kingdom Metazoa; phylum Chordata; class Mammalia; order Perissodactyla; family Equidae; genus Equus; species Equus quagga. The sequence continues at coordinate 39,340,716 of NC_060287.1, read as the reverse complement.
AAACCAAGGTGTTGTCACTGTAGTTGTGCTGCACAAGTGCACAGCTGGGGAAGCACGGTATTACTATTAAAGCTCCACCATAAAACACAGGTTAAGCTGTGAGATCCTTTTATGCTGCAGAGCTTTAGTTGCCAAAGATATAAAAGACACTACATTTATTCTGAACTCACTGGCCTGCCCAGTGCATGTTGCTTAGAAAGCCATTAAATATCACACGTCTGCTCAGAACCCCTGGGACACTAGTTCCGACTGATCCAAGTTGAGAGTTGCCAGATTTAGCAGATAAGGGAAAAGACTACCCACTTAGACTCAAATCTCAGATAAAGAGGAGGACCAGCCATGAGGAGGAAGATGTGTTGAGAGCCTGGTTCTCTGGAGGTGAGGCCATTGCACCAGCTGCATTGAGGTGAGAGGCTTCCATCTTGTTTCAGCGACTCATATTGTGGGTTTTTGTCAATTAAAGCTGAAATTAGTCCCGATACGAACTGTAAGTCACATTTCTGAACATAATAACTGAAAAACACACACAGCACTCTACCAGAAAATGATATCTGGGAAAAGACATCTGCAACACCAAGATTGATGCAATTGAGAAAATACGACACGCCTGACAGGCTCAGTTATTTTGAGTGTCCTTGTGTTGATGACAGTGCTTTTTGATCACCCACATTTCCTTTCAGTGGAAAAGCAGAGTTATCTCCCATTAGTCACCATGGAACCACACCCCTGACCCCTGACTGACTTGGGGCTTGGGCTGTGGTTTGGTCAGAGGAGAGGGCAGCTGTCTGGAACAGGAGAAGGAAACTTCCGTATTTGTGCAAATCCATTATTCTTTGAAACTGCCTAAAAGTACCATGTCATTTTTGCAAGTCACCATGGTCATTTGAGAAGATAGTGTTGGAATGAATTTTTGTGACGTCTCTACCCTAAAATATGTACACCTGCGAGGTTGGTTTGTTCAATTTCATTCAACAGACACTGCCATGTCCAGGTACTGAGGCTGCATCCAGGAACAAGTGAGACCAAACTCCCTGCCCTCAGGGAATATGTTTTCCGGTTAGAGGAGACAGATGAAAATAAGCTGTGGAAATTACTAACAGAAACCGGAAGTAACTGGATGCGGAAGACCTGCAGGGGGAGCTCTCTCCCCATCCCGCGGCCTCTCTTACTCCAAACAGGAAGTGGGGCGCTCTCATCTCCTGCAGGAAGCACAGCCACTCTACTTCTCAGGAAGACTTCTCTCCCCACCTAGCAACAGCCCAGCCAATGGGAAGCACCACAGCTCAGCCAATGAGAAATGCCATGGCCCAGCCAATGACAACCGCCAGAGCCCAACCAATGAGAAGCCGTTGCCAACCTGAACTGTTACTCTCCCCCAATGGACTTTCCTTTAGGACTGCCCCGCCCTCTTCCCTTTTCTCTATAAAAGCAGCTCCCCGGCTCGTTCTTCGCATTTACCTATGGGTCACCATGGCAGGCTTTTCCCAAATACAGTCGTTTTGAGATAAGCTAACGGGCAAATTTGCTTTTTGAAGTTGACAAAGAAAATTATGTATTATACTAGAAAATTATACAGGACATCGTATAATAAATTCTGTAGACTCGTGTGTAGGATAAGTGTTGTGGAGCTGAAAACTGTTTTAAAGGTGCGCACAGTACTAAAAGTGTTTACTTTCTTTGAAGGCAGTGAGAAAGGATTCTAAGAAACATAAGTAGATCACCCCATCATGCGGGTCAATCGGAGTAGAACCACCAAGAATGTCAGGGGAAAAGGACTCGCTAGTTATCCGGATACACGTACACAAACCGTGGGAAGCGGGCGGAGGCTGCAGGGCCGGCCGGAGGAGGACAGTCCCTCCACGGCCCCCTCGACCAGCGGCAGGTGCACCCATCTCAGCCCGGGGCCTGCCCAGGGTCGGGCGGAGGTCCGGGCGCCCGTCGCCTTGGGTCATTCGGGGTCACGCCGTCTCCGTCCTCCATCTCCGACCCCGAACCCCGTCCCTGTCCCCCTCGGAGGCCCCGTCCTGTGATCAGACCTTTCCGACGCCCGGACGACCTAACGGGCGGTTGAGACATTCAACCCGCGGTGGCCGCTGCTCCAGAGTCCTCTGGAACACCCGGGCCGTACAGGAGTTCGGACGTTCGGAGGCGGTGTTACCCCACAAGGCGGCTCAAGGCCCTGGTCTGGCGCATGAACACAGACCTCGGGCTCAAGGCCTGCTGCTGCCCCTCCGCGCTGCTCCCTCACAGCCACTGCCCGCTCTCGCCCCTCACCGCGCATGCGCGCCCCGCGCCCCGGAAGGGCTTCTTGCCCTGGTGGCGACCCGGAAGCAGCCCCGGCGTCGGGCGGGAGGGACGAGCGTTTAGGAGGCGAGGCCAGACGGCGCAGCTGTTACCCGGACGATGGCTGGGACGGCGCTCAAGAGGCTGATGGCGGAGTACAAACGTGAGTTCGCGGCCCTCCCGGAGCCCGGTGGAGCGCGCTGAGGCCGTGGCCCCGGCCCGCCCGCCCCCGGACGCGTCAGCCTTCCAGCCGAGCCTCCCGTCGGGGCCGGCGTCCTGCTCCATCCGCCCGCTTCCCCCGGCCCGGCCCCGCGCTCCTCGTCCCGGCTCCGCACCCTCTGCCCCCGACCCGGCGTCCCCCGGCCCGGCGCCCCTCATTCCCCGTCCCAGCCCCGCGCCCGCCGCCTCCGGCCCCCGTGCCGGCCTGCTCGCCCCCGGACGCGTCACCTCCGCCGCCGAGCCTCACGTCGAGGCCGGCGCCCTGCTCCGCCCGCCCGCGCCCCCTTTCCCATCCCCGCGCCCCTGCCCCTCGCCTCTCTCGCGCCCTTCGCCTCCGTCGCCCGCGGCGTCGGAGCTCGGGTCGTGGCGCTTCTGGGCGGGCGTCCGCGCCTGAGTTCGTGGAGGTGCGGGCTCTGCGCCGGAGGGAAGGGATTGTTCCGGAAAGTTGTGAGCCGTCGTCGAGGCTTCCGTCGCCCTGCTCTGCCAACGGCCTCCCCTCGAAAGTATAAGTAAACTTGGAAGGAGGACTCTAAAAAGTGGTAGTCGGCATTACTACCTTATTAGTTTAGAAACGCTCAATTACGTTATCTGTCTCTGTAGTTTGTTTGTGTCTTTGGTCCCTTTAGTAATTTAGAGGACTTCCCAATTCTGGCCTTGCAAACATGCCATGAGAGGGAGGGGAGGAAAACCTAAATTGCTTGCTGAGAACTTAAAAGAAAAACCTGTATTAAGAGAAACAGCGCATTGTGAAGACTTTGAGGTGAAAGGTTAGATTTCGGTTTTCTCTTTAATGAGGGAACAGACTTTTTGAACAGTGCCACCTGTCCCTCTTCCTAGGTAGTGTTAAGAAAACTTCCTTAGTGCTTTCTTAGCCAGTAAGATTTCCCAGTATTTGAGGAAAACACAGAGAGGGAGGAGGACCGTGGACATACCGTGTTCCGCCGTTTTGCGGCGGAGTGCTCCCTTGGCCGAGCGGCCCTGAGAAGTTGGGGGTTTGAAAGTGTTCTGATTAGCTGGTGCAGACGAGGTGGTGGTCTGGTGTGGGGAAGAGCGGGGCCTCTGGAGCCGCAGACCACGGCTCAGACCCTGCGTCGTCTTACCAACTCTCTGACCTTGACCTCGCCCTCATCCTCTGCATTTTCCTCATCTGTGAAGATTCGTGCTTACCAAGATGCCTAACGAGTATCGCTGGAGAACGTTAGCTGTTACCGTTATCATTACATTGAGGATGCTTTGAGAAGAAGGCGGAAAATAAGCCAAAATAGAGTGCAGTAAAACTACCTGGGAACTATGCATGCAGCTCAATTTCCTGGACCATATTGGTGGCACTGCACAGGGGGAGTTGATGTTTGGCATGAGCACACCCATGCAGGCTCATTAAAAAAACCGTTTAAACAGTGCTCACCACCCAGTGTCCTTTAAAGTAGAAACAAGTTTCCAAGAGACGCTTTTGGTGGGACGGTGAGAGACATGGTTCACTCTGAACGGAGGGTTGGGTGTGGGGGAGCTGTTGCCTCTGTCTCCTGGTGGAAACCTGGCTGAGGGGTCAGACGTGTGAACACCTACCATTTCCTGCCATCCGGGTCTTTGTTTCTGTATCTGTCTGTCTGTTTAGTGCTGTTTCTAGACTGCGAGCATGTATTATTTTCTCCTTTCTATAGAGAAGGAATCTTAAGCCCCTGCGTGGGGAATTATGTTCAGGCTACTGCTTCAGTCCAGTCTTTGCGTTGTTGGATTTGTATTTCCTAGGGATATTTGCATTAGCAAAGATTATTTTTCCTTTTATTGTAGTTACAAAAGCCTCATCCATTATTTAAATCATATTGTCAATGAGTTTGCAGTAGTAAAATGTAAATAATGGTTGGTTTCCAAAGATGTATCACAGAAGTGTATTCTGTGTGTTTTATGTGTTAATTTATGAAATCCTGGATTCTGTGTGGAAGGCAGAACTCTAAGGATGTCTCCCTAAGATTCCTGTCCCCTGGTTACTGCATCAGACACTAATCTAGGCATTGCCTTGAAGGGACTTTGGAGATGTAATCAGTAGGTTACTAAATAGCTGATCTTCGGATGGGGAGATTATCCTAGATTGTCTTGTAGGACCAATAATCACAGAGGCCCCAAAACGGGAGAGATGAGGCAAGAGGGGAGGCCAAAGGCATTTGAGGTATGAGAAAGACTCCACCTGCCATGACTGGCTTTGAAGATGGAAGAGGAGCCAGGAGCTGAGAAACGTGACAGCAGTAAGGAACCTGGAACCTCAGTCCTGTAGCCTCAGGGAACCGAATTCTGCTGACAACGTGAATGGACTGGGGCAGCAGCCCTGCCAACACCTTGACTGCTGCCTTGCCAGACTCCAAGCAGAGACTCAACTGCCCCATACTGTGCTCAGCCTTCTGACACTGGAAACTGAGATCATCAGTGGGCTGTTTGAAGCCACTGAGTTTGTGGTAGTTTGTCACATCAGCGATAGAAAAATGAATGCAGTGTGTTATCGAGGAGGGTTTTCTTACTGCTGTTGTATCCTAGTAATGTGGTAAAATTCTATTCACTGTTGCAGCATCTAGTTTGTTCTCCTACCGTGTTTGAAGGTGGCACATCCACTGTAAAGGTAGACTTGACAGCAACAGCCTCTGTGTGGAGTGGGGTTTGGAGAGATTTGGACAGGTGTTGAGGCACACTGTGTTGTGTTTGGGAATAGTCATAGAACTTCAGAAATTTAGAGCTGGTAGGACCTTGGATATCGTTTTGTTCAGCCCTCTGATTTTACAGGAAATTCAGTAACAGAGAGGCAAAATGATTTGCCTAGATTCTTAGAACCAGAGAAAAGGAGAGCCAGGAAAAGAACCCAGATGTTTTAAGCTCATATTTTTTTCTTGATGTTTTATCTTCACACCTCATCTAGCTTTTCCTAGGAGTGTCAGAGATAGACTTGGGTGTTAGTTTTCTGGGGTTGTCGTAACAAAGTCGCACAAGGCAGGTGGCTCAACACGGCAGAAGTTTAATCTGTCGCAGTTTGGAGGGCGGGAGTCCCACATCCACGTGTGGGCAGGGCCATGCTGCCTCTGCAGCTCTAGGGCAGGGTCCCTCCTTGCCTCTTCCAGCTTCCGGTGCTTGCCGCCAATGCTTGGTGTTCCTTGGCCTCTGGTAGCATAACTCCAGTCTCAGGCTCCATCTTCACATGGTCTTTTTCCCCCTTATGAAGGTATCAATCATTGATTTAGGGCCCACCCTTACCCAGTATGACGTCATTGTAACTTGAGTACATCTGCGAAACCCCTATTTCCAAGTAAGGTCAATTCACAAATTTGGGGGGACATTGTTCACCCCAGTACAGTATCTAATAGGAACCCCAGCTGAGCTCCTGCTCTTGCCACACCGTTGTTGCTCCCACAGTCTTCTCCTTCTTAGTTGGTGGTAGCCTCTTTCTTCCAGTTGTTTGGGCTCAAAACCTTAGATTTGTCATTGATGCCTCACTTTCTTGTATATCCACGTGTAACCTGTTGTCCTGTTTTCAGACTTTCTCCACAGTGCCGTGCTGGCCCAAGCCACTCACCTTTGGCCTGGATTACTTCGGTACAGTCCTGTGTTCTTCTGCTTCAGCTCTTCAGGTCTTGGTCCGCTTGGTTCTATTCTTAACACAGCAGAGAGATCTTGTTAAACCCAAGTCAGATCATGTCACTCTGCCCAGGACCCTTCGTTGCGGTAAAAACCAAAGTCCTTGCTGTGACCTATCAGGCTCTGCATGCTCTGGCCCTTCTGCCTCTCTGACCTCATCTGCTCTACCCTGGCACTCTCCCTCCAGCCCCACTGACTCGTTGTTGGCACACTCCTCTCGGCGCGTGGGCACTTCCTTTGCCTGGACATCTTCATCACTTGTGCTCTGCTCCCTGGAGAAGCCTTCCTTGAGCCACCAGACTCAGCCTGTCCTCCCTGGTACTGTCATCATTCCCTGTCATTAACCTGTTTTAGCTATTTAAAACATTTTTTATTGTGAAGTGTATTATATATGTAAAAGTATATAAAAGGTATATGTTTAGGTGAAATAGTAAAATGAATGTCTGTACCTGTGACACCTGGCTTGAGAAATAGAACATTAGCAATAACTTAGAAATCTTGTGCTCCTTCGTGTCACCACCAGAAGTTCCTGCTACTGAATTTTGTGTAAATTGTTCTTTTCCTTTTCTTTGTAGTTTCGCCATATTGTTTGCTTTTGCCTGTCTTTGTCGTTAGCAGAAGTGGAATTGCACAGCATGTGTTCTGCAGATTGTCTCCTGCTCAGCGCTGGTTCTCTGAGATTCGTTTGTGTTGAAGCATATAGCTGTAGTTCGTTTCACTGCTGAGTGAGTTCATTTTATGAATAAGCCAAAATTTATCCTTTACATTGCTGATGGGCATTTAGGTTATTTCCAGTCTTTGATTCTTATACAGATAGTGCTGCTGTGGACATTTCTAGTGCGCATGTGCAAGGTGTATCCCTGGGGTGTGCTGTGGAGTCTGGGAGCACTCACATGGTCAGCTTTACTGCATGATGCCAAGCTGGTTTCCGGTGTGGGTGTTCTTGTGTATATTGCTTTGAATGTTCACTAACACTTTGGTGTTGTGCAAGGTCTAATTTACCAACCCAATGGTTGTGACAGGGTTCCTCATGGTTTTAGTTTGTACATCATGATTATGGATGAAGTTGAGCATCCTGTCATATTTATAGTTTTTTCTTTGTGAAATGTCTGTTCATGTCTTTTACCAAATTTCCATAGGGTGGTTTGTCATTCTTATTGGTTTGGAGGAGTTCTTTATAAATTTCCTATCCCTTTGTATATCCCTACTCCTTTGTTGGTTACATGTGCTACAAGTATTTTATCCTGGTTTGTGCTTTGTCTTTTTAGCCTTTGGTGTGTTTTTTTCTAGCTACCTTTATTAAAAAGGCAGTTTTACTGGGGTGCAGTTGGCATAGCATCAGCTGACGTACTTCGTGTGCAGTTTGATGAGTTTTGATGTGCGTACACACCCACGAAGCCCTGCCCACACTGGGGATGATGAGTGGAACCATGGCCTCCGAAGTCTCCTCCTGCCTCTCTGTCATCCAGCTCTCCCGTCTCCCTCCTGCAGCCCAGGGTCCCAGGCAAGGACTCAGCTGCTTTCAGTCACTATAGGTTGTTTTGGATTTTCTTTGTCAGACTTCTTTCTTTCAGCATAATTATATTGCAATTTGTCCGTTTGTTGCTTGTATCAGTGGTTCATTCCTTTTCCTTGCAGGCTAGCATTCCCTGTATAATTTTTAAAGAAAAAGCCAAACTGTTTTCCCAAAAGGTTGTACCATTTTACAGTTCTACCAGCAGTATATTGAGACCCATGGCTCTACTCTCTTGCCCACATTTGGTATGGTCAGTTTTTACATTTTTCGCCATTCTGTTGGTTGTGTAGTGTTATCTCATTGTAGTTTTAATTCACATTCTGTAATGACCAGTGATGTTGAGTATCATTTCATGTGTTTATATACCATCAGTGTATCTTTTTTGATGAAGTATCTTGAGTCTTTTGCTCTTTTTTTTTTTTTTTTCTTGGTGAGGAAGATTGGTCCTGAGCTGACATCCGTTGCTAATCTTCTACTTTTTGCTGAGGAGGATGATTGTCGCTGAGCTAACATTGGTGCCCATCTTCCTCTATTCTGTGTGTGGGATGTCGCCACAAAATGGCTTGTTGAGCAGTCCATAGGTCTGCACCCAGGATCCAAACCTGCAAACCCCCAGCCGCCAAAGCGGAGTGCACAGACTTAACCACTGTGCCACAGGGCTGGCTCCAATTTTTGCTCATTTTTCAATTGTTTATTGTTTTCTTATTAAGTTGAAAGAGTTCTTTATATAATGTAGATACAAGTCCTTTGTTGAATGTTTGTAAATATTTTCCCTGAGACTGCTTCCTTTTTTTTTGTGGTAAAAAACTCATAATTTTACCCTCTTAAGTTTGAATTCTACATTACGGTATTGTTAACGATATGCATATTGTTGTACAGATCTCTAGGACTCTTTGATTTTGCGTGACTGAAACTCTGTATCCACTGAACAACTCCTGAGGCTTGCCTTTTAATTTTCATAACAGTGCCTCTTAAAGAGCAGAGTGTTTTTTAAAAATCTCCATGAAGTCCAATTTATTGACTTTTAAAATATTTCTTGCCTTCTGTGTTCTGTCTAAGCAATCATTGCCTCACACAAGATCACTAAGATTTTCTCCTATGAGTTCTTGGTGTTTTACAGTTTTAGCTCTTACGTTTAGCTCTGTGATCTATATCAAGTAAAGTTTTGTGTATGGTGTGAGATAAAGGTCAAGGTTTATTTGCACATTATTTGCAAATGGCCACCCGGGTGTTTGAGCACTATGAGTTTGCTCGGGCTGCCAGCACAAAGTACCACGGACTGGGAGGCTTAAGAAACAGATTATTTTCTCACAGTTGGAGATCAAGGTCTCGGCAGGGTTGGTTTTTCCTGAGGCCTCTCTCCTTGGCTTGTAGACTGGAGTCTTCTCTCTGTGTGTGTGTCTGTGTCCTGATCTCCTCTTTTTATAAGAGCACCGGTCACATTGGATTAGGACCCACCCTAGGGACCTCATTTAACCTGAATCAGCTCTTTAAAGATGCTAGTTACGCCCTTTTCTCCACTTTGCTTTTTTTCATTTGGTGTGTCCTGGAGTTCATTCTGTACTAGTACATCGAGGCATCCATTGTTCCTTTTCACAGCTGCACAATGTTCCGTTAGTAGGTGGATTGTGATCTGCCTGGCCCCTTACTGATGGACACTTGGGTCATTTCTAGTTTTTTGCTATTACTAATAGTCCTGATGTGAATAGCCTTATCTATGTGTCTTCTCTCATTTTTACCAGTGTGCCTGTGGGATAGATTCTGAGAAATGGGATTGCTGAGTCACAGGTTAAATTTATATTTCATTTTGTCTGGTGGCTATTTTTTAAGCCACTAAAAAGACCCAAAATCTTTTTTTTTAGATTGGCACCTGAGCTAACCTCTGTTGCCAATCTTTTTTTTTTCTTTTCTTCTTCTTCCCAAAGCCCCCCAGCACATAGTTGTACATTCCAGTTGTAGGTCCTTCTGGTTGTGCTGTGGAGGATGCTGCCTCAGCATAGCTTGATAAGTTGTGCCAAGGTGTGCCCAGGATCCGAACTGGAAAAACCCTGGGCTGTCAAAGTGGAGCACGTGAAGCTAACCCCTTGGCCACAGGGCTGGCCCCCCAAAAATGTTTTTAGCAAGCTAACATTGTCAAGGAATCAGTGGCAAAGAATGATCTTTGCAATGTTCTCTGATGTTAATAGTTTATTTCTCTTTTTGAAATTATTTTTATCAGTGAACATGACAGTTCATATGGTTTTGTGTGTGTGTGTGTGTTTGTGTGTGTTTGGAAACAAAAGACAAGGAAAGAGTGTAGTCCAGAAACCTTCCCTCCGTCTGGAGAACTTGGCTCTTGTAATTATTCACTGACCAGTAGGTGCCGCTGTTGAGTAAGGCTGCTGGCTGTGGGATGGTTCTCCAGCGGCAAGGTTTAGACTCCCCTTTGCCTCTACCTAAATGGAGGGTGTCACAGAAGGAAGTTCTGCGTGAGATCTCCAGAAATGAAGAATAAAGCCAGCTCTTTTTTTGTATGTGAGGAAGATTGGCCCCGAGCTAACATCTTTGCCAGTCTTCCTCTATTTTGTGTGGAATACCACCACAGCATGGCTTGATGAGCAGTATATAGGTCCACGCCTGGGAGCCAAACCTGCAAACCCTGGGCCACCAAAGCAGAGCGTGCGAACTTAACCAACACGTCACCTGGCCTGCCTCGAAAGCGAGCTCTTTTTGGTGTAAGCTCCTCCTCAGGGTTCCAGGAAAATGATTGATGTAACTCTTGTCTCTTTGGCGTTAGGCATCCTACTCCCTTTCCTACTGACATTGTGCCCCCTCCCCTTAGCAGTTGAGAGTTCATCTGCCTTACTCTGTGTGGTTTTCTTTTTCTTATAATAAGGAGATGTGACTTCAGACACAAAAACCGGAGTAGATGTCAGATGACTGGGTGTATAAAGCCTGGTGTGCTGGTCCGGGGGTTACCTCCCCCAGTCTACTACTGTGAAGAGACACAGAGGGACTGAGACAGTTAGCGTCTGTCTCGCCAAATCCAGGGGTCTCAGCCTGCCTGGCTCTTGATCTCGCTGGCACTTGATTCCTCCCTTGAAGTTTTTTTGTCTTTTTTTTTTTTTGCAGGGAAAGATTTCTCCTGAGCTAATATTGGTTGCCAATCTTCCTGGTTTATTTTTTCCTCCCCAAAGCCCAATGCCTGCTTTATATGCTAGTTGTAAGTCTTTCTAGTTCTTCTATGTGAGCCTCTGCCACAGCAGGGCAGCTGACAGACAGGCGGTGTGGTTCCGTGACTGGGAAATGAACCGGGGCCACTGAATCAGTGAGAGTGCTGAACTTGAACCACTAGGCCGTCAGGGCCAGCCCCCCTCCTTCAAGTGTTTAATGCACTTGGCTTTGGGGACTGACACTCATTTGTTCTGCTTCACTGGCCTCTGTTTAATGTCTCTCGCTGTCTCTTTCTCTTCCCACTTCCATGTTAGCACACCCTCGACAGCAGACTCGGCTCTCCTCTGTGCCTTTACTTGTCTGTTCCCTGCGTCAGGTGTTGTTGGCATTTGAGTGAAATAGTTTTTCCTCGTGTAGCACTTGTTTATGACAGAACGTTAAGCATTCCTGGTCCCTTCCTACTGAATGGCAGTGGTATTCCCCAGTCATTGTGAAAACCCAAAAACGGCACCGTGTATGTCTGAATGTTCCCTGAGATACACTGCTCTAGAGAGGCCCGTCACTCCCCTGGGGTTCCGTACGCTCCCTATGCGGATAACGCCCGAACTTCTATCTCCAACGTCTCTCTCTCCCTTGAGCTTCAGACTCATTTCTCCAGCCGCCTGCCCAGCCTCTCTCCTTGTCTGTTTACTAGCCGTCTCAACCTTAGTATGTTTAAATTAGAACTCCTACTTTCTCCCTCAAACCTCTTCCTTCCCCCTTTCCATCCCAGTGATAGTGCCACCATTCACTCAGTCGTTTGGGCCAGAAACCCAGAAGCATTCTTGTTTCTCCTCACATAGCACACCCGCTTCATCAGCGAGCCCTCCATCTCCACCTACACAACAGAGCTCCGCTTTCACCATCCCTTACTAATTCTCTGGTTACCGCTCTGGTTCAGGCCACCGTCTGCCCTGCCTGGACTGTTGCAGTAACAACTTTTAACACTGTTTATTAGCTTGAAATAGAAGTGGCATAAAGAAAAGTGCAAAGAAAGACATGTTCAGCTCAGTGAGTTCTCACAGAGCGTGTCATCACCCAGGGTAAGCAAGAAGGCCACCAGCTTGCCAGAACCCTCGAGTGGGGAACCCCCCAAAAGTAGCTCTTCCTCCCAGGATAATCCCCTCCTTGCTTTGCTTAGTTTTTCCACCAAAGCATTCATTCTTAAGCACTCTAGTGTAGCTTTGCCTGTTTTTTGAGGCAGTGTAATCGATCTGTAAATGTAATCATGTATTGTGAATTCTATATTGTGTATATATGTGTGTGTGTATTCTATTTTTTGTGTATATATATATATATATATATACATATTGTGTGTTATATGTCATGTTCATATTGTGTAGGCCTGGCTTTTGCACAGTGATGTGTGGTGTGTAGCTGTACGTCATTTGTTTCCATTTTTGTTTTATTGTATGAATATACCACAATTTAGTGTTCTCTTCTACTATTGATAGATATTTGATGGTTCCCATTTGTTGACTGTTATGAATAATGCTGCTGTAAATATATAACATATCACGATGGGGTATTATTCAGCCATAAAAAAAAAGGAAATCTTGCCATTTACGACAGCATGGATGAACCTTGAGGGCATTATGCTAAGCAGAATAAGTTAGGGAAAGATAAATACCGTGTGATCTCACTTATATGCGAAATCTTAAAAAAATAAAGCAACTCATAGATACAGAGAACAGGTTGGTGGTTGCCATGGTGGGGTAGATGAAATGGATGAGGGTGGTCACAGGGTACAAACTTCCAATTATGAAATAAATAAGTCCTGGGGATGTCATTTACAGCATGGTGACTATAGTTAACAATACTGTATTGCATACTTGAAAGTTGCTAAGAGAGTAGATCTTAAAAGTCCTCACAGCAAGGGGTCATCATTTTGCAATATATGCAAATGTTGAATCACTATGTTATACACCTGAAACTAATATAATGTTACATGTCAATTATATTTCAATTAAAAAAAAAGAACCCACCTCCAGTATCACCTCCACAGCAAGGCCTTTCTTGGCCTCCTCGGCCACGTCTGTCTGTCAAGTTTTTCACTATAGTCATCAGGCTTCTGAAACTATCCTTTTATTTATATGTTTCCTTGTTTGTTACCTGTCTTCCTTCGCTAGAACTGAAGCTCGTTGAAGGCAGAGACCTTGTCTTTCTCTTTCGTCACTGCATCTGTACCGCCTAGAATAGTGCTTGGCAGAGAAGAAGTGTAATTGATATTTGTTAATTGGTATTTGATTAGTGGTTGGCTGCTTCTAGTTGTGTTGACCAAGTAGGGGTGCTCAAACCACTTCCCCATGGCTTTGTGTAGCTCTTCAAATCTTTAGATATGACCAAGAAGCAAATGTAAAGAGAAAAAATACCACCTGAAATTGAATGATTTTGTGATTAGAATTTTCACTGTGTACTTTTCAATACGTAAAATTGGATAGCAAAATAGAGATGCATGACACAATTTTTTTTTTAATGACACACTTTTAAACTGCCAGTTAGAACAATATTTTCACGGTGACAGTGAAATATTTAAGTTGTCTTTTGTTTATGAGATTTAGGGTCATCGTGGCCCTTAATCAGTGATACTGCTGAATCCTCCCTTTTGCCCTTGCTTAAGCTTTTGTCCTTGATCTAAGCCTACTGTCTCTCTCTGTCTCTTTAGGGAGAATGCCTAATGTCACAGTATCAAATGCCGTAATTACATCTAGTGACATTTTACCTGCTCTTTCCCCATACTTTTCTAGAGGTCAGTTCACAGGGGGATTGTTGAAATTTGTTATAAGTTGCTCTGTACCGAAACCTGTTGCTTGCTACCTAGAATCTGAAGCTCTTCTAAGTGATGACATCAGCAAGTAAAAAAAAAAAGATTCTTAGATATCTCTTGGTGCGTATGGGTGTGCACATTTCTGAGAGGAATTGCTGGGTCATAGGAGATAGCAGCAACCTTGTTTCCGGAGTGGTTGTACCAATTTGTATTCCTGCCAGCACTGTATTTCTGTGGCTTTTTGTCTGTGTGGACACTTGCTATTGTCAGTCTTCTCAACTTTGATTACTAGATTATTCTGGGTGGGGGTGGTGCTATCTCATTGTGCTTTTAGTTTGCATTTCCCCACAGTTAATGAGGTTGAACACCTTGTCAAATGTTTATTGGCTACTTAGATACCTTTTTTTGTGTGACGTGCATGTTGAAGTCTTGTGCTTGTTTTTCTTTTGGGTTGTTTATGTATTTTTATTGATGTGTAGGGCGTTCTTTAGAAGTTTGGGTATTAGCCCTTTGTTGGTTATATCTGTTGGAAATATCTTCTTCCTCTCTGGAGCTTACCTTTTCATCCTCTTAAAGATATCTTTTGAATATTTTTTTAAAAAGGGATGTCTTTTGATGTGGGAAGCTCTTAATTTCAGTGTTCTTAATTTTATCAGTCTTTTCCTCTATGGTTAGTGCTTTTTGGTTATTAACTTTATGTCAGTGCTATTTAGGAAGTCTTTATATTGAGAGCATGAAACTATTCTCCTATACTGTCCTCTAGGAGATTGTTTCGTATTTCATAAAACAACTGAAATTAATTTTGAGGGGGAGTCAGCTTTATTGAGATAAAATTTACACACAATAAAATGTGCCAGTTTCTAATGTACCATTCTTTTAGCTTTGACAAGTGTGTCCTGTTGTATAGCCATCTACACAACCATGATACAGAACATTTCCATCACCCCAGAAAATTCCTTTTGCCTTTTGCAGCCCCCTCCCACTTCCCCTTGGCCCCCAGCCTCTGGCAACATCTGATTTGCTTTCTTTTACTATAGTTTCTCTTCTTCTAGAGTATCATATAAATACAATCATAGAAGGGAGCCTTTTGCGGCAGGTGTCTTTCACTTGGCTAGTGCTTTGAGAGTCCCCTGTGGTGTTGTGTGGGCCATGTGGGTCGGTGGTTTGGTGGTTTGCTCCCTTCCTTTGCTGAGTAGTGTTGTTCCTATGGATGGATCACACCGCGTTCATTTACCTTGGCTGGACACTTGGGTTGTTTCCAGGGTGGGGCTGTTAGAAGTAAAGTTGCTGTGGACATTGGTGTGAGTCTCTGGGGACATGAGTTTTCATTTCTCTTGGGTGGATATCCACTAGTACAATTGCTAGGTCTCTGGGTAAGTGTGTGTTTAAACTGTTTTTGTTAGAAACCGTCAAACTGTTTACCAGAGGGTAACCAAACCATTTTCCATTTCCACTAGTGATCCAGGAAAGATCCAGTTGCTAAACCTGTCAACAGTTAGTATTGCCAGTCTTTTTAATTTTAGCTATTCTTTTCTGACTAAATAAAGATATTTTTACTGACACAGATGTATAGCTATCTATTTTTTTGTGGTTTTTTCATTTCCCTTGTGACTCACAAGGTGGAGCATCATTTGATGTGTTTACTTGCCTCCATATCTTCTTTGGTGATGGGTCTCTTCAAATGTTTTGCCCTGTTTAGAAAAGCTATACTTGACCTCTATTTCTCCTTCACTCTCACACTACTACCACACTCACAACACTGCTGACATCACGTGTGTGGGGATTTGTCTCACATTAAGCTGTTCCAAGACACCAGCTGGGTGTCATACAATTTAACTCAATTCTGATACTCTACCTGGAGTAAGCATCAGATCCCACAGGTTAAGGGCTCAGTCCCACAAGACTGCCTCCTCCCCCTTCAGATGCCAGTTACGAGTCCACGTTGTCACCTGTGCTTCTTACTGATGGGTTAGAAATCGGAGGTCCCCTGACCCCCTCCTTGTGTTGGATTAATTTGCTGGAGTGGCTCAGAGACTCAGGAAAACAGTTTACCAGTTTATTGTAAAAGGATTTGTTAAAGAATACAGATGAACATCCAGATGAAAGAGATGAGTAGGGCGAGGTGTCAGGTTTGGTTGCCCGCTCTGCATGCGCCACTCTCCCAGCACCTCCGTGTCTTCACCAACCTGGAAGCTCCTCAGACCCCATCCGATTGGGATCTTATGGAGCTTTCCTCACGTAGGCATGATCAATCACTAATTCTCTTTCCAGCCCCTCTCCCCTTTCTGGAGAATGGCAGGGTGAGGCTGAAAATTCCAAGCTTCTGATCATGGCTTGGTCTTTCTGGTGAGCAGCCTCCATCTGGGAGGCCATCAAGAATCACCTCGTTGGGACAAAGGATGCCCCTATCACCTGGGAAATTACAGGGATTTAGGAGCCCCGTGGAAGGAACTAGGGTCAGAGACCCAATATTAGAACAAAAGATGCTCCTAGTGCTCTGATAACTTAGGAAATTACAAAGGTTTTTAGGAGCTCTGTGCCAGGAACTGGGGGCAGAGACCAATAAATGTATTTTCTATTATTTCACATGCCCCTTTCCCCCTTTTTTCTTATATATTTTGATTTTTGTATGCACTGTGAGATAGGGAAAAAGTTTTATTTTTTTGGCTTTGAAGATGAGCATCATTTGTGGAAAAGACTGTCCTTTGCCTCTGTTCTGTAGGGCTGCCTTCATGGGAAGTTAAGGGTCTGTCTTTGCATTGGTGTGCTGATGAGCACGCTCTCTTCTGTTCCACTTGTCTGTTTAACTTTGTGCCAGTGTCTCACTGCCGTAATCCATATAGCTTTATAATAAGTCTTGATAGCCTTTTTCATGGAGTTCTCAGTTTATTCTTTCTAAAAAATGTTTTGGCTCTTCTCAGTTGTTTGCATTTTCGTGTATCTTTTAGAATCACCTTGTCAAATTCAAACAAAATCTGTTGGGATTTTGGCTGGGGTTGTATTGAATCCATAGATTCAGTTTGAGGAGGATTGATAACTTTAAAATATTGAGTTTTTAATCCATGAACGTGATATAATCTCCATTTATTAAAGTCTTTTTAAACTTTTTGTTAATAGTATTTTCTGTTCTGTTGCAGATCTTGCACATCTTTTAAAAACTTATTTGTACGTGTTTCCCATTGTAATTGGTACCTTTTTTAGACTTTCCTTATCTACCTTGCTAATATATAGAAATAACAGTTCAGTTATATTTATTGACCTCGCATTCAGCAAGGCAAGTTCACCCTTTCTCATAGTTTACTGTATCTTTAGATCCTCTTGGACTTTCTATGTGTGTAAGCATAGCATCTGGGAATAATGAAATTTTATTTCTTCTTTTCCAACCCTTAGGCCTTGTATTTACTTGGCAAGGATTTGTTACTTTTATTTCTCTTCAAAGAGTCAACTTCTGTGGTTCATGGATTTGCATGTTTCTGAGTATTTTTGTGTTCCCCTGACACCCAGCCCCACGGGGAAAGCATTTGGGGCCTGACTCCCATGTTGCCACCCTCCTTGCCCGTGACTTTTTTTAACTTCCGCTCTTCACCTCGCCAAATTTGTCCACAGGTTTGGTTTCATTTTGGAGCCTCCTGAATAAAAAATCAGGAGGCTAAGAATTGAAATGATACTTAGTGTCAGCTTCCAAGTGGCCGAGCTGGGACTCAGGTCTTTCAGCAACCACTGATCTTCTTAAATTGCTGAGAAATGATGCTGCTGACTTGTTTCCTGTTATTTTTATTCTCAGTGCTGAAGTCTGACGTTCTGCAGAATGTCACCTCTGGGGGATTTGCTCACAGATTTGGCAGTGGTATTGGAGATGGACAGCTAGCCTGTACTGTGATAGATGTATTTGACAATAGCAGGCTTGAGAAACCTCAGGCGGGTTCATAGCTCTAGTCAGTCACATTCAGAAAGGTTTGTGCCAGCTCTCAAAGGGACAGGAAATGCCATTCAGTTGGAAAATAGTATACTGTGTTTGATTTTATGAGCTTTAATCAAAATAACCAACAGGGGTGTTTTGGAAGGGCAGTTAACCTCTTTTGTTTGTTTCTTCATTTGTAAAATGAAAGTGTACATTGCTCTAAAATTCTCCTTTTTGCAGGTGTAAAGAACTGTTCACATAGTCTTTATCAGAAATGTAACTGGAGCAGGCATTCACTTTGAACAAACAGAATTTTAATCTGTAAATACGTATACTGTATAATTTATAGTCTTACATTTTAAAGTTTTGTTAAAATGCCAACATAATACTCATTCTGTTTTGTAATGGTTTTACTTTTTAATTTTACAGAATTAACACTGAATCCTCCGGAAGGAATTGTAGCAGGTGAGTTCCTAAAGTTAGCCTCTTTATAACTTACTTCTAACTGTCAAAGCTGCCTTCAGGGTTAAAGTGTGGAATTTGTTCTTTCCTTGCAGGCCCCATGAATGAAGAGAATTTTTTTGAATGGGAAGCATTGATCATGTAAGTTAATCATGTGTGCTAATAGTTTTGGAGACCTTATTGGAATTTAGACCTGTGAATCACGTTTAGCAGTGGGACTGTGATCAGTGTCCATGAGAGAAAAAGGCTGAGTACGTCTCTTAGGTTGAGCTCTTCTCGAATCTGTTAATGTTAAAGCAGAAAACAGCACAAACGTCTATGCGAAAGAAATAAAAATGCTTCCTTAGTAGAAGGTTTAGTTGTGAGTATTAGATATTTATAGAGTTTTAAAATAATAAATTTCAAATGTTGTGTGGCTGTGCTGGGTTAGCCTCAAACAGTATGTGTGGCTTTGGCTTCAAGAAGCCTAAGAGCCTGAGGCTTTGACAGTGGGAAAGGCTCCCCAGGGTGTGGGTGACGCCCTGGGCCTGTTGGCGCAGCCCCGGCCCTGCCCCACCTGTGCACCTGAACTCCTTCCCCCCCAGCCCAACTGCCCCCCCAATTCGGCTCCTCCTCTGCTGTCTTTTTCTGTGTGCCTTATGTGGCCTTCCACTGCCCCTGATCCCGAGACATGGGTCCTTCTCAGGTGAGCAGTGTGGTTCCTGACGCCATTCTGGAAAGATCGTGACTGCATTTCATGATTTTTCACTTATAGGTGATGTTGCTTGGAAAGAGCCACAGATGGACCCCTGCTTCTAGAGTCTTCTATGGCCCTATGACCCAGGCCTTGTGTTTGTCTTTCTACTTTAGATGTGCAGTTTTGGGCCAGTCTTAGACTTACTGTATTTTCAACAAAATGTGGTTAGGTAAAATTTAGGAAGTTGAAGTTTATAATCAGTCTCTCAGTTTTCTCATTAGTAAAATGAAATCTTTCAATTAGCTAGAAGGTTTTCACGTTGGAGCTTGTTGGACTGAGAAGTGTCTAGTGGGCAGGAACTGGAACAAGTTTACTGGAGCAGGTGTGGACGCTGGTTTGAGGAGGTGACTTAAACATTGTCAGACTTTCCGAATTTGCCCAGTGCTTGCATCACATTTAATCTGAGAAACAATTGCTGTTAAATGCTGTTTGTTAGAGGTTAGATTAGTGCATGAAAATTGATGTGAAAATCAATTTTTCTGATAAGAAAAACGTTTAAGAAATCATCAGTAAACACTATCCAGAGGCGTATGGCACACCTAACATTTCCTGATCATTTCAGTACTGTACTTGCTTGGGCCTCTGACACCCATTTTCCTCCTGTGTTTCCATGTTTCTGGAGTGAGGCTGTCTTCCCGGTCTCTGTCTGTATCTGCTGTGGTGTGTCTTTCATCCCCTAAAGTACCGATGGAGTGGACACTGGATCTCCTGGTCAGCAGCGTCCTGCCTTCAGTGGAACACAGCCTTGCACACTCATGGCAGCTAGAGCTCTACTTATTTTTAAAGAAGCAGGAGAGTATATCATATGAACTTGAGTTAGCACCTGCTTTTTTAATTTAACGTGTCATGTGCATTCTTTTTGTGTTAACACAGACACATATGCACGCCACCAGGGCAGTAAGCCTGCTTACGGGGGGGCACAGGTTATGGGCCGGGCTTTCTGAGTGCAGAGGTTGGTGGCAGCTGACGGTTCTTCCGTCTTTGGAAGATTGGCTTGTGCATCTCCACAGTAGGCATGTTTAGAAGCCCTTAAAGGGATACTTGAGCCTTCCAGTATAGTTTTTTTAAAGTGTTTATTGTTAAGAATCTGTTAGAGTAACTATTACTAATTTTAGATAAACATTATAAAATTAAACCAATATTTTGAAAACCTGTCTTAAAAAGTAATTAGAACTATTTTTAGGTAGAGCACTTTTATGTTTGAATAAGGCTTTTGCATTAGTGTGGAATTCCCCTGCTTCAAGATCTGGTGAGATTGTGAGTTTTGGTCCTCTTCCAGATCCTTTCCCAAACAAGAGGCCGTTTACAAATGTACTTAAAACATCTATTAAGGAATTAACTGTCCTCCCGTTGACTCGTCTCACCTTGCTATTTTGGCAGACAGCTGGCTGAGTTTTACTCCTTAGTGAAAGGTGTTCTTTTCCCTCTTTGTATTCTTCGATTGTTTTCAGAGTTTCTTCCATGGCCTAGTGTTTCTGAAACCACGCTTGCCTCCTTTTCTGTGAGTTCAGCACTGTAGGGTCTGCAGCAGTGCTTACCCACGAGGCCTCCATCTCTTCTCAGCTGTGCAGTAAAGAAAACCTCTTTTCAGATGTTCACACGACACATGCTGAGAGCCTGTTATATTAGGGGCCTCGTCTGAGGATACAGGCATCATAGGTGACCCCATAATTCCACCCTGAAAGAAGAAGATTGAGGGACTAGGATGGGCACCACAGCAATTAGTGAACAAGAGAAGAGCTAAGTAATAAAATTGCCATGGCCTATTCTCTGATTAAAAGTAGAAAATAACTGTCTGACTCCCGGCTGAGCTTACGGTGGAGTTCAAGCGTGTGGCCCAGTGGAAAATGGTGGAGCTTCTGGGCAAACTAAGGGATGTGCACCCCCAGCGCTGCGTGTGGTGGCGTGGCTCGTGGTCTTGGGCAGTCACTCTGCCTCTCTGACCCTCACTTATTCAGTCAAAACAAAGAGGTTCAGCATCCTTTTAGACAAGTGGGTTTACCTTCTCCCTCTTCCAGCTCTGGAGCTCTGGCCTGTGTGACCTTGTTGGCCCTTGGCCGCAGTGTCAGCAGCTGTCTGAGGTCCTTTACTGTGGAGGTTGGACACGCTCTTCTGTTGGAGCCCTTCTGTAGGACAGAATGGGCCCTGGGGTGCAGGATGGCTATTCATCCTCAGTGGCTAGAAAAAGTGTGAAGTCCCCTGGAATCTTGGTGCCCCATTTCTGCCCTATCCCAGTGTTCTCAAGGCAGCTGGCATTGGTGACTTTCCTGCCTGGTCCGTGGCCAGCTGCTGTGCCCTCTCCAGTCCAGGGGGCTCTAGTGGCTGTGGTAAAATAAGGACCTTCCCCTTCCTGAATGGTTGGGGACCCTTGGCTGACTCCATCCCCCTGTCACTGCCAGCATGTTTGGGTCCCAGCTGGTTTACAGCCATGGGTGCAAGGATTCCCAGGCTGATGCTTCTCTTAGGACTGTGCATGGCCTATGCCAGGTGTGAAAGTCATGGTCACAGCAGCCACCCTTATAGCAGGCTTTCTCGTTTACAGAACATGGTCACAGAGCATCTCTTGTCGGTACAGCACTTGCTAAGATAAACCTGAGATGTTGAATTGAGGTTTATAATTTTTGTTGTATATTCTCTGACCCAAAATCTCAACCGTAGGGGCTTCTTTTTCTTTTTCTTTCTTTTGTTTTTTTTGCTGAGGAGAATTCCCCCTGAGCTAATATCCATGCCAGTCTTCCTCTGTGTTTTAGTATGTGGCCTGACAGCACAGCACTGCCACTAACAGAGTGGTGTAGGTCCATACCTGGGAACTGAACCTGGCTGCTGAAGTGGAGCTTGCCGAATGTAACCACTAGGGCACTGGGGCTGGCCCCCTAGGGATTTCTTTAACAGAAGTGTTATGAAGATCTCTATGCGAGGAAGTTTATTGCAACATTCACTGCTGTAATAAAAAAACAAAAGGAACTGTCATTGTTCAATGTAATTTATGGAACATCCATACGGTGGAATGCCATGTAGCTCTAAAAAGTTTTTGGCAGAATCTATGGACTGCCATAGAACGATGTCCACAATGTGTTATTGAGTGGAAAAAGCAAATTATGGAACAAGAGGTATACATCAGTGTTGTCTGCCAGGGATGATCTTGCCCCCTGCGGGACATGTGGCAGTGTCTGGAGACATGGTTGGTTGTCATAACTGGGGAGTGGGGGGAGCTCCACTACTGGCATCTAGTGGGAGCCTGCTGGACCCCCCGCAGTGCACAGGACAGCCCCTCATAGACATCACAGAACTGCCCAGCCTGAGATGCCAGTGGTGCTGAGGTCGAGAAACCCTGGTGTGGCATGAAATGTTTCCCCCCAGTGTAAAAATTTTTAGCAGCTTTATTGAGATATATACCATAAATTTTACCTGTATTAATTGTACAAGTCAATGATTCTTAGTAAATTTATAAAGTTTTGCAGGCATCACCACAACCCAGTTTTAGAACATTTCCAAAAAGGTCCTCATGCCTATTCCCCACCCCACCCTCAGCCATAGGCAACCTCTGGTCTGCTTTCTGACTACAGATTTGCCTCTGCTGGACTTTTCCTACAAATGGGATCATAAAGTACTTCATCTTTGTGTCTGGCTTCTTTCACTTGGCATAATGCATTTGTGACTCCTCGTGCTGCAGCATGTCATAGCTCCTTCTTTTATGGCTGAATAGTATTCCACTTGCTGGATGGGCCACAGCTGGTTTATCCCCTCCCCCATTGATGGACATTTGGGTGTTACCACCTTTTGGCTGTTGTGAATAGTGCTTCTGTGAACACTTGCATACCATTCTGTGTGGACATGTTTTCATCTCTCTTGGCTAGAACATAGGAGTGGAGTGCTGAAGTATGGAGTAAATTGATCTTCACTGTTTTAAGAAACTGCCAAATTGTTTTCCAGAGTAGCTCACCATCTTACATCCCCCAGCAGTGTGTGTGTGTTTTCGTTTCTCCTCTTCCTCACCCACGCTTGGTGTTGTCTGATTACAGCTCTCCTGGTGGGTGGGAGGTGGTATCTCACTGTGGATTTGATCTTCATTGCCCTAATGACTAATGATGTTGAGTGTCTTTTCATGGGCTTATTAGCCATTCATATATCTTCTTTAGTGAACTTGAGAGCTTTTATCCATTTTTTAATTGAGATGTCTTCTTATTGTTGAGTTGTAAGAGTTCTTTATCTATTTTGGATATGAGTCCTTTATCAGATGTATGATTTTTCAAGTGCTTTCTCCCCGTCTGCAGCTTGCTTTGTTGTTTTCTTGAGGGAGTCTTTTGAAACTTAAAAGTTTTGAATTTTGATGAAATTTTTTTCTTTTATAGATCATGCTTTTTTTCTTTTATGGATCATGCTTTGGTGTCATATAACCCAAGGTTACTAACGTTTTCTCTTATGTGTTCTTTTAGAAGTTTTATATTTATAGCTCTTACATTTATTTTGATGCATTTTGAGGTAATTTTGGGGTGTGGTATTAGGTAGGTAGGAGTCCAACTTCATTCTTGTGTATGTAGATGTCCGGTTCTCCTGGCACCATTTGTTGGAAGAGAAATCCTTTCTGCCTTGAATTATCTTGGCACCTTTTTCAAAAGTTGGTTGACCACAGATGTAAGAGTTTATTTTGTGCTCTGAATTCTGTTCCATTGGTCCGTGCTTATCCTTACACCAGTGCCGCACAGCCTTGACTTTTGTGGCTTTATAGTGAGTTTGACATTGGGAAGTGCGAGTCCTCCAGCTTTGTTGTTCTTTTTCAAAACTGTTTTGCGTGTTCTTGGTCCCTTGCATTTCCATCTGAATCTTCGCATCAGCTTGTCAGTTTCTGCAAAGAAGCCAGCTGGAATTTGGGTAGGAAGTGCATTTGAGTATTTAGATCAATTTGAGGAATATTGCTGTTTTAACGATCTTGAGTGGACTGTCTCTCCATTTATTTAGGTCTTTTAAAATTCCCCTCAGGGGCTGGCCCTGTGGCCGAGTGGTTAAGTTCACGTGCTCCGCTGCAGGTGGCCCAGGGTTTCATTGGTTCGAATCTGGGTGTGGACATGGCACTGCTCATCAAACCACGCTGAGGCGGCGTCCCACATGCCACAACTAGAAGGACCCACAACGAAGAATATACAACCATGTACCGGGGGGCTATGAGGAGAAAAAGGAAAAAAAATAAAATCTTTAAAAAAAAACAAATTCCCCTCAGCAATGTCATAATACATTTTTAATTTTAAAATATCCAGTTTTGTGGGTGAAGGTGTGTCAGTTTACATGCAAAAAGCCTGGGAGAATAACCAGACTTAACTGTGGCTACCTTGGGGAGGTGATTCAGGAAGAGGGTGAGGGAGGTATTTGCTTTTTATTTTATGTACTTAGGTATTTGAGTATTTTCCAACGTGCGTATATATTTCTAGTTAAAGTCAAAGTTTATGTCGTGATAGTTATTGTCTATGTCAGAATTCACTATAAAGTTCTTGTAATTGATGTACTTATGTAGTGCACTTTTTTCTTTCAAAGGTTGGCCCTGAGCTGACATCTTTTGCCAGTCTTTTTTTTTCTCTTCCTCCTTCTCCCCAAAGCCCCCAGTACATAGTCGTACGTTCTAGTTGCAGGCCCTTCTAGCTGTGCTATGCAGGACACCACTCAGCCTGCCTTGATGAGCCAGTGTTAGCTCCACGCCCAGGATCCGAACCGGGGAAACCTTGGGCCACCGAAGCAGTGCACGCAAACCCAACCTCTCGGCCCCTGGGCTGGCCCCTAGTGCACTTTAAATATAGTTGAAATATATTTGATTTAAAGTTTTCAGAAATGTCTGTATTGCAAAAAAAAAATTAGAGCATGACTGTAGTCTTCTTTTGAACAGATTTAATGATGAAAATAATTATATGGAAGAAAATCTGTATTTGCTACTACCGTGATTTCCTGAAGTGGAAGGCATCTTTCCTCTTCCTCCTCAGAGTTCTGAGCATTGGTTCCTTATCTTAGAATCACCTGGGGCACTTAGAATACAGCAAAAGGAAAAAGCGCAATAAAATGAATATCTGGCTCATCCCCAGAGATGCTGCGCTGAGGCAGGCTCGTGCCGGGCTGGGTGGCAAATATATAGTTTGGGTTGAGGCTGCCAAGTGCCCATGGAAAGGTACTCGAGGGCACTTTCCCCGGCGGTCACAAGTCCCTAAGTCCGTGTAGTCTTCCTGCAAGGGTGGGAGGTCCTGTGAGCAGGAACCTTCCCGGTCAGTTTCTGTGCAGTTCCCCTGTGCCTGGCATGGTGACCTTCAGCAGCAGGCACTCCTTCAGTCTTTGCCTGGGGTGAAGCCCAGTGACTTGAGCGTTAAAGGCACAGCAGAGCAGAGCAGAGCTGGTGTCCCTGGGCTTCTAAAACGCCCTAACATGGGGGCTGTTCGTGTAGCCCACCTGCCTCACTGTGGCCGGGGCATTGGCAAGAAGCATTTGCTGAACCTTGGGGCAGAGATTGCGGGAAGGGGATGGCACTCCTGCTGTGACACCAGGTGCCCCTCAGGGCCCTCCCTGCTGGGTGCTCTATGTGGTTTGTGCAGCGTGAGGGCAGGGACCTCTGCCCCGGAAGTGGAGGGTGTTTAAGAAGCAGCACGTCTTTCCTTTTTATGCTTCAGGTCCTTATGACTCCTGGGAAATTGTGGTCCCTTAGTAGTCCAGTTTAAGTTTAAATGCTAAGGAATGGGTTTACAATCTCCATTATTTAAAACCTTGTCATACGGATGAGATTTTTTGTCTATGTGCTGTGACATACTTGAAAAAGAGGACAACAGCAAAACCCGTCAGCTTCTTCAACACTTGCCGCAGCTGGAGTGGCGTGCAGGCT
This sequence comes from Equus quagga, assembly GCF_021613505.1. Taxonomy (NCBI): domain Eukaryota; kingdom Metazoa; phylum Chordata; class Mammalia; order Perissodactyla; family Equidae; genus Equus; species Equus quagga. The sequence goes on along the minus strand of NC_060287.1, from coordinate 39,315,169 downwards.
GCGGTCCTGCACACGCCTGGCGGGCGGATTGCTCACTGACAGCAGAGACACCCACGCTCCATGATAAGGCACTCTGGTCTCCCCATCACCTTTGCCTTCAGGATGAGGCCTGTAAGCTGCTTTTGTTACTAGATAGGGTTTTAGAAATGAAAAGCAAAGAGAACAGTTTTTCACTGGAGATTAATGTTGAGAGACTAAATGAACATTTTCCCAGCTTTCATTGGCTCCGCGAGGGTCCGGGTGTTAGGATGGTGCGCAGTTGCAGGTGTGGTGCAGCTCTGGGCGGAGGGCTGAGTTAAGCAGTCGTCCTTCAGTCGTTCTTCTCAAGGAGCGACATTGCTAATCAGTGGTCAGGTTTAGACTGTCAGTGTTGCTCTCTCAGTATTTGCTCCTTAGCATCGAATTCACCTAAAGCCAGTGATTTGAAGCGAACGTTTGAAATGTGATTGCAGAGTAGAGCATGGTTATTAGGCTTTACTCTAATACTTGTCTCAGAGAACGCGTAAAGGACTTATCTCTGAGCTCTGAAATCATTTAGGCTGTTATTTTAATCAATAGGATGGAAAATAATTTGCAGGCTTTGAAGAATTTACATTGGCTTTGGGTAAATTTGTTTTGTTTCCTTTCTTCTCTCTTTCCTCTGCTTTTTTCTGAAGGTTTTGAGATGATGCCTTCTTTAGTGAAAGAGAAGTGAGGCCATCCTGGAGTAAGGCAATAAAACTTGTCCAAAAATAACACTAATTATGCTCCCTGTCTTGGTTCAGGAATTTACTCGATAGCGTTTTCCATCAAGTCAGCAGGCACGCCGCTGCACCCGTGGGCCCACCTGCATGCCTGTCCCAGGCACCAGGGCATTCTGGAAGAGAAAGAAACCCCAGTTTCAAACCGGTAGCAACCCAGAGCATTTGCAAATAGCTTTGATATTTAAGATGTGGGAGCACTGTAGGAAATGTTTGATCATGCTTCTGAGGCTACAAACGACCCAGTGGATTTTCTTTTTTTAATTAAAAAATGCCCTATTATAGGAAACAAAGAACTGTTATCAAAGTATTGAGCAAATACCACTTGGCTTATTCCAGAAACGCTACCCAGACATTTTTTCCTCTTCTAACTCATAGGTGCCAGAAACACCGAGGCACTGGCAAACATTCCTGGAGTATTAACAATGTTGCTTTTAAAGATCTTTTCTTGGCCCAGCTTTCTGAGTTAGCAGTTTGAACTGTGTTCTACTCCGAACTGGTACTGAACTGCCTTAGGAACTTGGTGAAGTCAGTTAATCCTTGGTCTTCCCAGCTTGGCTTCACAGTGGCGTGAAAGCAGTGCTCCCTGGCACCTTTCCTCAGGAGGACCTGTGGTGTACTAACGGAGTGGCATTTACCATCTACTCTGAGCTGGAAAAGCAGAAATTTCCATGGAGCAGAGGCGTGGGGTGATCGGAAATCTCTCACCTGTGGTCGGTGCAGAGGGAGAGGCTTAGGGCGTCCTTTCAGGAAGAGCAGCACAGGGCTCGAGCCGCCGCAGGGAGCTGCCCAGTGTGGGTGGTGCTCGCTCCTGTGCGGCCTGCAGCCCCTTCCCCGGGACGGATGCCCTCCCTGGCAGGAGCCAGCCCCACACTCAGCTCTTCTTCGTGTGGCTTTCCCTGTCCTGGCTTCCTGCCAAGGCTCCAGGCCCTGCAGCACAGTGACACTCACCGTCCAAGACAAGGCAGCCATCCACTCTCGTTTCCCAGAAAGTAGCGAGGACACAGTTTTCAGAATCGAGATTTGTCTCTTAAATTGAAAAAAAATTCTGCCACATCTTTTCGCCTTGTTCTCGTTTTGACCATTTTGCTACAGCCCAGCCCTCTGGGCCCCACTGTGGTGGCGCTCTCAGAAGCCCTCAGTGTTGTCACCGAATGAAAGCACACTCTCTGTTCAGTTTCTTTGGGAATTTTTTGGTCTTTATCCTTTAATTGTGGAGATAAATATTGTTTCTAATATTTGCAAATCTATATTTTTATTTCATGGAATCAAAATAATTTTGTCAAGATTTAAACCAGATTTGTACTCTTAAAAAACAATTGAAAAAAACGAAGATTGGTTTGTTAGAAAAATATATTTTAATTATTTGTTTTCCTGTGCCATATCTTGTATTCGTTGTGAAGGGCAGCAAGTCTCCCGTGTTGAAGTGCTTCTGTGGTGACCGAGGTCCCCGTGCCCTGTGTTGGTCCCCTACGTTGTGTTGTAGAGTTAACACGTTGCAAGCCATCACCTAGGGAGACAGAGGTGTTTCTAGGGGACTGCTCCTCTGAGCTCTCATAAGTAGAAGGGGGTTTGCTTTCTTATTTATTGGATTTGATGGGTTATGCCCAAAGTAGTTGCTACTGTTTCAGTGTCTGTAGCTGTCGTTCAGCAGTTCTCTTTCCTTCTAAGAATTTCCATAGTAAAGATGGTCTAAGATTTTTTAAAACTACTCTAATGCATGTTTTATAAATGGAATTTGTAAGAGGAGGAGGAGATCATCTCTCTGTTAAGATGTGAGCTGGGTGGCTCTCTTCCTCTCCTGGCCTTTGTGTCTTGTATGTTGGTCAAGACAGTGTTATTTTATTATGTATGGAGTTTTAAAATTTGACAGGACTTTTGAAATGGTTTAGTCCATTTCTGCCATTTCCCACAAGGAGGCTGTAAACCCAGGCAGACAGGCGTGCATGTGCCTACTGATGGTGAGGCTCAGGAGACCGTGTGCGGAGGCTGTGGCCCCGGGCTCCGCCCACGGGTCAGGGCTTGCAGCCCTGGTACATGCGCGTACGTGTGCACGCCCGGCCTGCTGCAGTGAGTTCACTGATCACGTGTGTGCTCTTTATCTGTTTGTTGAAGGTTACAAATAGCACTTCTAAGGCACATTTAAAAATTAAAAATAGCCTTTGAAATAACAACCCTTAACCCCTCGTTTATTTACTACAATAGAATCTTGCTCTAACATGTGCCATAATTTATATTTTTATCCTCAAATGTAATTGTACCACATAACCAGAAAAACAAAACCCCTAGGATCTTGCAATGTTGGCATTAGTTCTTTTCTCTGATCCCATTATTGCGGATTTTTGCTGTGCACTCTCACCTTTACTGATGTGAAGACCGTGCCTGTGATTCACTCCTGGTGCTCGCACCTAAGATAAACCGGATTGGAATGGGACAATGAGATATTCCTTGCTATTCATCAAAAAGTACCCTCATGGTTATTATTTAGATAATCTTTTCATGTGCATTCATAAAGCTTCAGGAATTTCCTTGACCCCTTTCTAGAGTGTATAGACATGGAAACATCTGCCCTGAAGCTCTGTCTGTGCTTTGTGTCTTCCAGGGGCCCGGAGGACACCTGTTTTGAGTTTGGTGTCTTTCCTGCCGTCCTGAGTTTCCCACTTGATTACCCATTAAGTCCCCCGAAGATGAGATTTACCTGTGAGATGTTTCATCCCAACAGTAAGTGCTTCTGGGAGTAGTTTTGATGGAACCTGGAGAGGCTCAGAGCTGCAGAACTGTGTGAAAGGCAGTACGAGTGGTGTGGGCCGTTGAGACTGCGGCAGGTTGGTCATGGTGTGGTTGACATCATGATTGCAAGTTTGAAGGACAATTTAATGTAGATAAAAGAAAAATGTGGCCCTACAGCTGGATGCCAGTTGTCCCGGCCCTCCTTTGTTTAGTGGAATCGTTGGAGGAAAGGAGCGTGGTGTGCCCTCAGAGCGGGTCGTGTGAGTCTTCATCACAGCGCTCATTTCAACAGTGGGAAAAATTGAAAGCAGCTTAGGTATTCAGCAGCAGAGAATTAGTTAAGTTATAGTAATTCATTTGGTGGAATACTATATAGATATTTTAAATGATCTACAGTAATATTTAATGATATGGAATGATATTTGTGCTATTTTGAATGAGAAAAACAGGCTACTAATCAGTAGGCCTATTACAATTTAATTTTTTTTAAAAAATTCACATGTAAATGTATATAACTGGAAATGTAATACAAAGATGTTAAAAATGATTCTCTTTCAATGGTGGGATCATTTCTTTCTTTTTATAAATTTTTTCTTTTTTTACGATTGGCCCTGAGCTAACATCTGTTGCCGGTCTTTTTTTTTCTTCTTGTCCCTAAAGCCCCTCAGTACATAGTTGTATATTCTAGTTGTGGGTCCTTCTAGTTCTGCTGTGTGGGACGCGGCCTCAGCATGGCTTGATGAGCGGTGCTGGGTCTGCACCCAGGATCCGAACCAGCAAAACTCTGGGCCACCAAAGCGGCGCGCACCAACTTAATCTCTTGGCCACAGGGCTGGCCCCAAATTTCTTTCTAAAATAGGTATTACTTTTAAAAAGGGGAAAAAAAGGTCATTTAAATAAATTTACTATACTTTAATGAAAAAAAAAAAGTGGTAGCACGGATCGGAATTCCTGAATGGCTGTGGTTTTTACTTCTCTCTTTTACAGGTGGGGGATTATAGATAAGAGAATTAAAGAAGGAAACATATTTTCAGTGATCATATTTAGAATAGTGTCCTTTTTTTAAATGATTATTGCTACTAATAATCATGATCTTAATAATTGTGGAGAAGAAGAGCAAGTAAGATATACTATTTTGTAGAAATTAAATATTTACTTATTTGAGACCAATTCCTTTTCCTGTACTTCTCTGTGTATCAAATAGCTAAAGGCTAATTTAATACATGAGACATTTTGTAGAATTTCCTGAGCCGTTGAGGTCTCACTTGGTTTACGAATGAACCCACTTGGCACACCCTCCTCAGTCTGCTCGTAGACTCCTCCCGCCCCATGAAGGGTTTCACGATGGCCAGCCAACCTGGTGGGACACACTCTCCCCTGTTGCACTTGCCGCCCAGACCTTCATCTGGAGCATGTCATTCACATGTTGTTACATGCAGATAATTAGCTTCCTCCTCAGAGAGACTGTTTTGTACCTTTTTCTTATCTCAGCATTAATTCAGCTCCATGTGCCTGTTAGGAGCTCAGAAGAATCATTCATCCTTTCCAGAAGCTTGGCCATGAGCTGGCAGTTGTTGAGGTCAGGTGATGCGTGTATATGGCATTCATCATACTGCTGCCATCATACTGCTGCCTACTTTGGTGTCTGCTTGGAATTTGGCATAATAGAAAGTTAAAAAATTTATTATGGTTTATAGAGTTGACTGAAGAGGCCAACAATTTCAAGTAGATTAGCCATAAAATGCACCTATAAAGAGGATTGTGGGTAATTGAAAAAGTGAAAATAAGATTATATTGAAGATAAATACATTCTTTAGAACAATGCCTGTGACATGGAGTTACAGGCAAGTATGGCCAATAAACTGATTAAACTAGTGAGTATATACTAACAGTAGTCTGATAATATTTTTAATGATCAAATAATTAATACAACTAGTTTTTAAATTTGGCCTTACTGTAAGTGGGTATATATTATTTTTATTTTGTAAAAATTATTTTGGAGAAGAACTATTGGATTAGTCTACCAGTATCATAAAAACTGGTCAATCCATAAATACTTTTAAAAAATAATTCAAGACATTTACTGAGAGTTGCTGGGGTGCAGTGGTGAGCAAATAATGGACGGGGCTTGACCATCCGGAACACCCAATCTGCAGGCAGGGGTGGACGTAGCTGGGAGAATCTTGCAGGTGGGCATAAGGTCCCTCACACAGGGAGGTCGGGGAAAGTGCCCTGCCGGGGCAGTGGTGGACCTGGCCACCTGCAGGGAGAGCAATGGGAGCTCCCAGGCTCTGTGGGGGTCGGGCAGGGGTCTAGTGTGTGCAGAGGCCCTGTGTGAGGAGAGTGGGGGACAGGATGGTGGGGACCAAACCAGTTCAGGCCTTTGAGTCCATCTGAAGGATTTTGATGTTTCTCCTAGGAGCAGTGGGGACCCCCTGAGGGCTTCTGAGTGAATGTGTGGGAGCAGCATGACCGGCCCGGTCTTTGAAAGGGTTATTGTGGTGTATTCTAGTGTAGAGGGCAGATCAGAGGGAGCTGGCTAGGACACTGCTGTGTGGTCCAGAGGAGAGCGGCTGGCAGCTTGGAACCGAATGTGGGCGTTGCTGAGGAACAGATGTGGATGTGGAGGGATTCAAGGGGGCTTTAGGAAGCAAAGCTGATGGGGCTCAGTGAGAGAGAGGGTGGCAGGGACATGTCCGCTTTTTGATATTTCTGGAGTGTACAGTGTCACCGCATTATGTGCACTGTAGACGGACATCCTGATGTCCACGACAAATATGCACATAGTTTCCTAAACTCTTTCCTTCAGTGAGAATTTGTGGTAGTTTCTGGATAGCCAAAGAGCCAAAACCACTAGAGCAAGGGATGGATGAAGAAAATTAGAGACCAAGTATCAAAGAAAGGCTTTTGGGAGGTAAATGAGAAGTACTGCTCACATCTCTAAATTTTCATGAAATTCTGAGCTCATGAGTGAAGGTAAATTAAGTAAATTTATTTTAAATTGTCCATTTTTATTATTATAACTTAATAGCCTTATAATTTTACAAGTGAGTCTATCCAAATGGATTCCTGTATATCTGAGTATATACTGAGCCATCTGAGAATTTCCCCAAGTGTGTGTAAAAGAAAAATAATACAGGCTTTTACTTTCTCGATAGGACCAGTTACATACTGTGACTTCAAAATTCATTTTTCTCTGATCAGACCTTGGGTATCTTGTTAATGATGCTATTTGTTGGGAGATGGATTAGATTTAGGCACAGTTGATTTCCAGAGAGTACAGATCATTTTTCCATTAGAATAAGTTACCAAGAGAAATCACAGTGCCTATCTTTTTCTGGATATTTAAATAATTCCAGTTACCTTTGTCCTAGCCACGTGAACATATATTTTACACAGTCCAGTTTAGAGATTTAATGGTAGAATTAGAGATACCTAAGAAACTAACTCTGAAAAATGTTGTGAATAATCCTAATTATGAGATATTTTGGTGAAATATTTGACGGCCAGATAACCTTCATTTTCTCCTTTTGGATATAATACTTTAAGCAAGCCATGTGAAGGTGGAATCGTCCCATGACTGACTAGCACGGACAGACTAGCCCAGAGCCCTGTCAGTGAGTGCGCAGTGAGTGCCCTGAGAGGCCTGCACAGGCCCTCCGGGACCAGTGGATGTGGGCACGATGCTCAGGCTGCAGGTTATGCTCCATTTGTGCGAACAGCTCACTCCCTGTGTCTGCACCACTTGTCCCCTTTTCTCTGTGGGACCTGACCAAGTACTGCGTCACCCCGGCCCATTCTCTGTGCTCAGCTGCTGTGTTCTGATCCCTGCAGTCTACCCTGATGGGAGAGTCTGCATTTCCATCCTTCACGCTCCGGGCGACGACCCCATGGGCTACGAGAGCAGCGCCGAGAGGTGGAGCCCCGTGCAGAGCGTGGAGAAGATCCTCCTGTCGGTGGTGAGCATGCTGGCAGGTAATGCTGGGCGGTCCAGGCTCCTAGGTTGCTGGGCGCTAACCTCTGGTAGAAGAAAGCGCTACTAGAACCAGACAACACGGGGCTGCTGCTCTTTCCTCGTTTAATCCTTACTGTTCCCTTCTGTTTCGTAGTCATTGCTGTATATATACTGTTTTCTGCTTTTCCATTTAATGCTATTTATATAGACTTTCACAAGTGTAAGCGTACTTTATATAATTGTGAATTTGAAGGTGGTCTTGTGTCGTGTATATCGTATTGCTGACCATAAGTAACCATGCTCTGCTCCTTGGGCATTTCATTCGTTCATAGGCATTTTTGGGGGGACCTGCTGTATTGGAGACACTATACTGGGGTGTAAAACTCAGTGTGACATAACTCCAACTTTAAGGCCCCACATCCTAAGGGAACTTTCCAAATCCACCAGCAGTTACAGGCCACTGTGATAAGTCGTGAGATGGGCTTTTGGGCCAGTTTCAGCGATGGGACTGTCTGGGCTGGGTTTAGAACATGTAGGCATTCACAAGGTGAGGGGGAGGGAAAGGCATTTGGGGTGAGGCAGCTAACCCTCGTGGGGGCGCTGCCAGGGCTTGTTACGGCTGGAGCCCAGCTGGGGGCGGGGGAGCCCTGGGGAAGTGTGCTTGGCCAGAGCCTGACCCTCCATGGGGATGTTAGATATTCAGGCTGTGCCTCAGAAGGATCGTCCTTGCAGCAGAGTGCTGGTCTGGAGGAGGAACGAAAAGTTGTTGATTGGGTGTACAGTGGCCTGAGAGAAAAGATCAGGCTTAGAGGAGGACAGGAATGGTCCTGGGGCCGAGAGGAAGGGGTGCGTTGAGGAGACTCAGGCTCACTGGTGTGCAGGGTGGCTCCTCTGTTTCTGACCTGAGCGCCTGGATAGAGGGGTGCTATCTTTGGGGACAGAAATCCAGAGGGAGCAGGATTTGGGGAAGAGAAGAGTTTGGGGTCTGAGTGTCCACCCTCCGCGGCTGTCTGGGAGCCACTCAGCTGAGGGCCAGTGGTGGAGAGCGTGGAGTGGTCCCTGGATAAGTAGGTGACGAGTGGGACAGGGGATAGTGTAGAAAGGGCTTGTGGAAGGAAAGGAGTTCTCAGAGGAACGTAGGAGGAATGGTCTAGAAAACCAGCAAGAGAAAGAGGTTACAGAAATGGAGGCTGGCAAAAGGAGAGATTTGACCGTGCTGTGGGAGGCCCCAAGGAGGAGGCTTACCTCGAGCGGCTGCTTGGGCTCTGGCGGAGTCAGAGGAATGTGGGGTCCAGGACTTCAGCACGCGCACGTGTTCTAAGGTAAAGACACAAGGAATCGGGTGAGGGGCATTTGAAGATGGAAGAGAGGCAATGATTGACTGTCTTCAGATGGCAGCTATAAAGTCTACCATTATGCACAGTTTTGCTATAAATTGCTTTTTTTTTTCTTTAGGTTTTAATGTATTCTTTACATATGCCTCTCTGATTACATGTCCTTTGCTCTGAGCTGCTTTTCCAGCTCCATCACCACACCCAGCTTGGCCGAGTGTGCCTCTCCCCTCCTGCCCTGCCTGCTGCCCTGCTCAGCCGTGCCCTCTGGCCTGACCTGCTCTAGGGGCAGCAGCTCTCTGACCCTGTGCTAGCCATCTGGGCACTGGGGCTCTCTCACAGATGCTGGGTGGGAGCAGGGCTGGCTCTGTCCATGCTCATGTGCTCCCTGTGCACAGGCCCAGTCGGGGGTTCCCTAAGTACCACATCCTTTGAGAGGCCTGCAGGACCCCCTGTCATTCTGCCTCCTGCCATCTCCTTCCTTGAAATGAGGCATTTGTGGGTGTGCAAGTTCTGTCAGCCCACTAGACAGTGTCCCTCTGAGGGGCCACATCTCTGTGCCCTCGGCCTACCTAGAGTCCAGCATGAGGCCTTGCGCATCAGACCTAGTGAGGAAGGGTTTGCTGAGTAAATGGAAGGAGGGAGGGGAAAAAGTCATTTGGGTTAGAGAAACAGACACCATGGCAGCGTGGGGCAGCAGGGCTGGAGTGTGAGGAAGCGGCCTGGGGCCACAGTGGGGCAGGACAGTGTTTGCTACATGTTGACCTCTTGGCCACCTTTTCTGCCTTCACAGCATTCTGACCCGCTGCACGTCTGCGCTTACTCACACCTGCTGCTCAGCAGTTTGTAATTCCAGTTCTCCTGTCCCTTCCTGGCAGACCCCGGCTGCCTCTGTGTTTCCTGATTCCAGTTCTGAAGGGACTGCTGGCCCCAGCAGGCCAGCATATGGACTGACCAGCCTGAGATCAGCAGGCCACATGTCCATGGTGGGGCATGTCTGCCTTGCACTGTCCTTTGATAGTTCTGGGAAGGGAGCTGCACTGAGCAGGAGCTCTGAGGGGGAGGACGGGTCTCCACCAAGTGCCTCCGAAGGGGGCATAAACAGGCAGATGGGTTCCCTGTAGCTTGCTCTCTGGGGTGAGGTCGCAGGCCATGTGTAGGTTATTCTAGTGTTTCTAGAGCAAGCCCGAGATAACTCTTGTGGGCACTTTTAGACACTCAGAAGGTAGGAATCATGAGAGTGGATCTTCCTCACACCCCTTCTCAGTCTCTCCCTCAGGTGAGAGGGCTCTTGTTTCTGGGATACATCTCTGGAAAGAGCCATCAGCGTTCTTAAATGAATGGAACGTCAGGCCAAGTCCTTATTCTTTAGAGTCCCTTTCACGTGGAGAATGTCTCTCTTCTCTTTCAGAGCCCAATGATGAAAGTGGAGCAAATGTGGATGCTTCCAAAATGTGGCGGGATGACCGGGAGCAGTTTTACAAGATCGCCAAGCAGATCGTACAGAAGTCACTGGGGCTCTAAGGCCTCGCCCACGCGTGCGTGCCAACACACACCACCAAGCAGTTTCCAGTGTTTCTTCTCTGGAACACTTAGTGACATTGGCAATCTGTGCTGGTACCAAAAAAGGCAAGCTTACAGAACCACAGCATCTATTTTTTTTTCCCAACCTTTCCACCCCAAACATGCTTCTCCTCTGAAACAATGATTTATGTAGGATCATGACAGCTGGATGCAGTTTCAGTGTTCCTGGCTTGGCAGTTTAGGTGGATCATCCAGGCTGTCACCACTACCTCTCTCAGATGAAGCGCCTACGAACCCAGCAGTCAGTGGCTTCCCTTCCCTCCCGGAGTGCTGAGGGGGTCCATGCCGGATCCCAGGGGACTAGAACCAGTAATGCTTCTTCTGAAGAAATGGGGTCTGTAGCCAGAGCAGAGGGCCAGGGCCAGGCGTTTCTGGGCCCTCTGCTTCCCTGGTGCCCGTGAGGAGTATGCAACTCTGTTTCAGTGCTTTATACTTTACAAGCAGGTATTTTCTTACAGTCTGGTTACATCTTTTTCATTTGTTGTGTATTACAAACTATCGCACTTAGAACAACTTTCAGGAAATAAATACTTTTTACAAAGGTGGATTAATGAAAAAAATGGAGTACATGGAAAAGAAGTTTATTGCTGGTCATAAAGGCCAGTGTTTTTTCTAATCATATTTATCAGAGATGTACATTTGTGTCTTGGTTACTTGGGCATTGCTAGAGCAGCAACATGAGACACTGAAAGTTTTAGTCAAAGTTTCTTCTGGAGCTACTGGAGTTTGTCTTTTCCAGTCTTAAAACTGGGAATTTCTAAGGTTTGTACATGTTGTTGGACCGGGAACTTTGTAGAGGATCCTCCTTCACAACTTGGGGTTGGAAGGGAGTCTGCTGTTAGAGGAGAGCGGAGCACAGAGCGTGCCTTATCCCCAGACTTGACCGGCGCTCGTGGAAGGGTGGCATGCGGGACCCCGGCCTCAGAGTGGGGACAGAGCACTTATTTGTGGTTTGTGATTTTGACGTGGTCTGGATGTTCCTGGCAGCTCAGCAGCACAGGGCCGGGGCCTCCACTATAAGCAATAACAGATCTGTTGCATGCAGAATCAGATAGATGTTCAGCCTGTTTCAAACAGGTTAAATTTAAGTAGGAATTTCTATTTTTGGAATAAAGGACAGTCTACAAGACTCACAATAGATTTCATTTTGCATTGCCCTCTCCTTCCCTTTTACGACAGGTCTGGTGTACAGCAGTCTGATTTACTGAAGCCTCACGCATAATTTCTTAGTGTTAGCAAGGGCTCCATATTGGGTTTCTGTGGAAACCGGATTCTTTCCTTCTCAGAAGGGAATCATTTAACATTTGAAATTCAGTACAAGAACTTGTATTTGGAAGCAGCTGGCGAAAGGAGAGGTATTGTACCTAAAAAGTATTTTCAGGCCTATTAAGTGAGATACTGTCCTCTCCATAGAGAGGAAAGAAGTGGTTGTGGGGGGTGGGTGTGGTTCGTGGACACAGCTGTAGCCACACTAGCAGGCAGCCGCAGGGAGCTTCCATGACATCCGGGGAAGGAAGAGAGGCAGTCTCTTTGCAAAACAAAATATTTTTATTCATTTGTATTTATTAAATGGAAAAAAAGAGAAAGAATCCCATGGTGTCCTTATTCTGTGGTGGAGTTTAAGTACTATGTTAAAAATAAAGTTATATATTTTCCCCCTATTCTGTGCTATATTTTTCTTTGGATTTTTATATAATCCTGTGGAAACCCAAGACCAGATTGCCTGCCATGGACCCAACAGAGACCCTGCAGCAGAGGCACCTTCCCACAGGCCGTGTGTGTGGCACGGGATTCCCACAGAGGAACTGACTAAGTGCTGCTTTATTCTGAAGACCCATGTCAGCTTCGGGAAGTTTCATTCGCTTGCTTCCCTTCCTCCATTCTCGGTGTCCTCTTCTCTGGAACTCTCCGGTTTCCCAGTCGGAGTCTGACTGGGGAGCTCGGGTCGGGGGGCTGTACGTTTCCAGCAGCCTGAGTGGAGCTCAGCGTTTCCTTGGACTGAATGAAGCAGCAAGCTGCAGTCGCGTGCGGAGGAGCCAGGATGTTGAGACCACACTTCAGTCGTGCAAATGGCAGGGGCAGTTGGTTCTTGTCAGGACTTTGAAATCATGGTAGCATTGGACCTGCCTCTGAAGCTTGTTGGTTAATGTCTTAGGCAAGAGGCACAGAGGGGCCGTTCAGTGGTGTAGTGGTTAAGTTCGCAGGCTCCACTTCGGCAGCCTGGGGTTCATGGGTTCGGATCCCAGGTGCGAACCTACGCTTCGCTCATCAAACCATGCTGTGGCAGCATCCCACATACAAAATAGAGGAAGATTGGCACGGATTTTTAGCTCAGAGTTAGTCTACCTCAAGCAAAAAGAGGAGGATTGGCAACAGATGTTAGCTCAGGGCCAATCTTCCTCACCAAAAAAAGGCAAAGGTGTCCATTTCAATGATTTGCTGTTGCTGTTTCGGTGACTGTCATAACTGGCTTTTCTTTGCCATCCCCTGTGATTTTGTTCTGAGACGGGTCCCCAGGCCTCCCCAGAGCCAGGGCTGGCACCTTCTTTCTGACTCCGGGCTCTCTGCCCCGTTCTGTGCTGTATTCTGAGTGAAGATCTCGGCCCCTCTTTGAGCAGTGTTCATTGTGCCTTTTGTTGAGGCTTTTGCAGTCATACTTTTAATATTGAAGATCTCTGATGGGATGCTGAGTTGGGGTCCCCAGGACCACCCCTAGGTTCAGTGATTTGCTAGGACTCAGCTGTGATAACATGACAGTGAAAGGCCACAGTGCAGGAATAAGGCACGTCCCAGGAGGTCGGGGACAACAGGCGCATGCTTCCAGAGCCACGCCCAGGAGTCACGCAGGACGCGCTTTACTCCCCAGCATGGAGCTGTGATGACACATGTGAGGTGTCTACCAGGGAGCTCATCAGAGATCAGTGTCTGGGGTTTTTGTGGGGGCTGGTCCCGTGGCAGCCTCTGCCTGACATGTACCAAAATCCAGCCTCCTGGGGGCAGAGCAGGTGTCAGCACAAGTCGTGATGTTTGTACTAATGGTTTAGGCCCAGTGAGTCACTCTTCTCACTCAGTGGTGGGGACCCTGCACAAATTCGCATTCCCAGATGCCAGCCAAGGGCCAGCCTTGTGAGCAGGGTCAAGGGTGGCCATCCCCGCCTGCTGTGCACAGATAGACTAATTCTCCTCCTTGGGGATTTTAATTAGATTTATTTCATGTGAGTTGCTCTGTTAAATAATGTTTCCTTGTGTTTCTTCTTTCATTTGCTGCGTTTGGTGCCCCTTTCCTGTGGTGTTGGTTTTCTCAGATATTTGGATATTTTGGGTAAATGTCCACTCTTATTTTCCTGTTTGCCTGTCTGGTTCCAGGGACAGAGAGGAGAGTTCTAAGGTTTTATCTTCTGGGTTCGGGAGCTTCACACGCTTGTGGGGCTCAACAGCCCCATTCCCTGTGTTTGCCTGGGGTCGGCCGCGGCCTGTGCCCTGCGGCGGGGGTGCGTCTCGCAGGCTCCATGGCCCTGGGTCCCCCGTCTCTTGCACCACTGACTGGAGGCGGAGCTCGCAGGGCAGGCACTCTGCCTTTTCCTCCTCTGTGTGTGGGCCACGCCTTCTTCCAGTTCACTTTCTGTGCAGCCAGATTGCTCGGTTTTCCACAGTAAGTACTGGTCTGATGCATTCTTTCTGTACATGAGTCAGAGTTTCTTGGTAGAATCCAGAGCCCGCTCTAGTACACAGAAGGGGAGGCCCAGGAGTGCCTTCTGCCGCCTCCCTGGCCCTGGACGCCGTAATGCCGGCAGCAGGACTGTGGCCACCCCTGCCACAAGCCCCCACCGCAAGCTTTCACCCCTTCCCCATCTGAAGCCCATACTCGAGCCTGGCCGAAGGCAGCCACGCGTCCAGGGGTTAGAGGCAGGGGACCCTGGATGCCTAGCGTGGGGATTCCACCTGGGGACTGGGAGAAGAATACTAAGGAGAATTGGGGTAGCCACGGGGGCCAGAGAAGCCAACTACGTGGTCCTGGGCTGATTCTTAACAGTCCTGTCCTGGGACAGGGTGGCTGGGGTATATCCTGGGATTTTCTTCTGCTGCCTCCCCAGCTTGTCACTTAGGCCTCACAAGTCCTGCCAGTGTGACTCCCAGTTTGCAGGTGTGCAGCAGAGGATGTGGCCAGCAGGGTATCCCCGAGGCCTGTGGTGCTGTCCTAGCTCTTTAAAGCACATCACAACACTGGGGGCTTCCTGGGAAATGCCGACTGGTCCCTGGGAGGGCAGGCCATGCTGAGGTTCGTCCTGTGGGGCCTGTGGAGGTGGCTTGGGGCAGGTTGGGAGAGGCAGCTTAGGCTGATTCTGCTGGATCCTTGGACCAGTCCCAGGAGGAGGTCTGATTACAGGGGAGGTGCCCCACGTGGACTCTGCCACGCCACACATCCCCTCCCTGCAGCAAATGGCATTTCTCGGCTGAGCAGTGTAGAAGCTGGAGGCTCACTCAGTATTACGGCCCCCCAGATCTGTCCAGGGCATGTGCCCCCATCCCCCCAAGACTGGGCTTTGTAGAGGGGACAGTACGTCTGTCCACTCCCTGCAGACGAAGAACATGCCTGCCCTTTCTACCCCGGAGCCCTGCTGGGAGCGCCTTTCAGGCCCTTGTGTCTGGGCCCCCTCCTGCCCTGGCCCCTTGCAGCATCTGGCCCTGAGTCCTGGGTATGAACTCACCTCTGCCCACCACCTCCCAACTCGAGTGAAGCCCCAGCCTTGGTAACGAGGAGGCTGCCCCTCCACCCTGCTAAGTGTGAGGCCTGCCACCCTCCCCTGACACCCCTGAACCTCAGGAACCTTGGTTTTAGGAGTGGCTTGGGCACCTGCCTCCTGGGGGTGCTGCAGGGTCCTGTGGATGACCAGCTAAACACTGTAGCCAGCAGCCCCAGGCTGCCCTGGGCGCACAGACACCCACAGTGCTCACGGGGGTTCCATGAGGCGAAAGTTCCTGCCCAGAAAGCCTGGGCTGGAGGTGGAGATGTCTCTGGCCGCAGCGCTGCTGCCCGCAGCGCACTCCAGCTGCATGTGGCTGGAGGCGGCCACAGCTGTGTGGGGTGCGCTCCTCCTGGCTGGGAGCCTGGGTGCTGTAGCGGGGCTCCTCCGACATGGATGGAGGGCTGCGCCAGGTCGGGCTGGGGTCCTGCAGCTGTGGGCTTTCCCTCGGGTGCTTTTTGTGAGCTGACTCATCAGCGGCCGTGCAGGATGGGGAGTTGGGAAACCCCACCCTTTGGGACCGTAGCTCCCTCTGCCCTCCACAGTGGTGGGGCTCTGCATCGCCACCCGCAGCACCTCCCGTGCAGCCCAGGCCCAGGCTCAGCTCCTGGACCCAGGGGCCTACAGGGCCCTTCCACCTCCTCAGCTTCTGCTGCTGCCCTTCCCGTCACAGCCACCAGCTGCACAAGTTTGCTAGCCGCCCTCTGCTGCTGGCAGAGCCGGCCCCTAGCGCCCTCCCCTCTCCTTGTCTCCCCTCCTCAGAGCCCAGCGGCCTGCTCTGCCCACGCCTCTCGGGGAAGAGTGCCCCGGCCCCAGGCCTGGCTGCCTCCTCCCTTGGGCTCCTGCTTCCTTCCTCCTGGGGTGGGGCCTTGGAGCTGACTGCTACGTCCCAGCTGCCCTCACTGGCTGGGGACCTGGTCAAGTCACCAGCCCTTCCGTTCTGGGTTTTCTCCTGTGAACAAGGGGATAGTAACGCCCGCCCCCGTGGTGCTGTGGTGGGGGTGCAGCCGGTCCTGTGGACTCCGTGGGAGGGAAAGCCGGTGCCCAGGAGGGGGTGGCACTGCTGCTGTCCCTTATCTTGCCATCGTTAGGACACAGAAAACAGACAGTTGTGTTGTTTTGCTCTCACTTTCTTTTTTGACTGAATTTACCATTTCACATGAAGCTAGGACAACTGTAAGGAAAGGAACCGATGTTGAAACTCTAGAGAGCATAGAATGTACAGATTCCCCCCAGAGTCAGGGAAGTCGCAGGGTTTAGTCTTTGCAGTGACATCGTCCATGGTCACCTGACACAGTGAGGGTGTGGCCGGCCCTGAGTGACCCCTGTGGAGCGAGCATTGGGTGCAGCCCCCAGGCTGGGCAGCCCTGCATGCCCCTCCAGGCTGCCCGCCCCTCCAACCTGCCCTGGGTGCTGCATCATGGGAATCCTGCCCTCGCTCCAAAAGTGGGTGTCTGCAGTCGTCAGGCGGTTCTATGTAAACGTTTTCCTCGAGTGCCAAGGAGTCTGGTGGTGTCATCTTTCAAGAGTGGAGGGGAGGGTGAACATGTCCACGGGCCCCCGCCAGGCCTCACTCAGAACTGAACTCAGCACTGGTGCTGGGCAGGGGCTGAGGGGGCACATGGTACCTGGAAGGGTGGGCTGTGAACTGAGGTGTGCAGAGGGCAGAGCAGGTGGGGAAGCAGCAGCCTGGAGAGGGTGGGGAGTGGGAGGTCAGAATCAGGTGAGACAGGGGAGCTGCTCCATCCCTCTGCAGGTTGCTGGCGTCACCATTGCAGCCTCGGCAGGCCGGCATCTTCCTCATGGGAGGGCCCAGCTGCAGCACCCCGTGCCAGGCTCCTGCGCTGAGCTGGCCCGGGTACGGCAGCAGCTCCCACTAGGACTCTCGGCATGCCTCAGGGAGGGCGTGCGCACAGGGCTGTGGGTGTAGCCTCAGAGGCTTGCCCCATGCCTGCCTTCTCCCAGCCAAGGAATGAGGCCTGTGGGCCAGGTTCAGTGAGTGTATCCTGGGCCAGGCCCTGTCGAGTGGGAGCCACAGACCTGGAAGCTGCCATGGCACTGCCAGGGAGGTTGTACAGGCTCGTCCATGTACAGATGGGGGCAGGTGGGACCTGCTTGGGGCATGGGGAAATGGACTCTGGGGAAGCTAGACCAGAGCATGAATCCCACACAGTCCAGGTGGCCTGTGCTCAGTGCCCGACCCTGGGGACCCCATGGCGAGCTCCGCCTGTGAGTGTGTTAATGGCACCTACCTTGTATGCCCACCCCAGTCCTCCTGACTCCCATTTGCTCCAGGGAAATGGTGGTGATGAGTTCCTTCCAAGTTATGTGTGCAGGTGTGCACGTGTGTGTGTGAATGCGCACGTGAACTTGTGTGTGTGTGTGTGTGTGTGTGTGCATGTGCGTGTGGGTTCACCTTTCTGGCAGAGGACCTGACGTTGGAACTGATTCTGATGGAAATGAGACTGAGGGATTGTCTTTTGCTAATGGCTCTTTGAAATCCCGGATAATATACTAACTGAGTTGGAACCACATTAAACAGTGCAGCTTAAGGGCAGAGCAGACTCGGGGATTCTCACGGGTTTCTCCCTCTTGGACTGGTTCCCGCCTGATGGGGCAGCTAAGGGGTGGAAGGTAGCGTTGGCAGCACGGTCCCACCCACCAGACCTCTAGGCACCAGCACCGAGCATGTCCCCCACCTTTGTCAAGACCTGTGCACTCATGCACACGTGTGCACTTGCTCTCACATGTGCACAACACAATGCTTGTGTGCACACATACTTGTATTAGTCACACACGTGTGTATGCACTCACATATGTGTGCACAGTACTCATACATCCACACCCACACGTTTGCACACACACCGTTCCTCCAGGGCAAGAAGCCTCTGTGGCTTTGGGGGCTGGTTGAGTGATGGGCAGCTGATCCCCACGCCCCCTCTATTTCCTGGCAAGTGCAGTCTCATGCTGAGAGCATCTGAGGTCTGACCATGCAGTGGGGGATGGAACTTGGCCTTCACTTCCCACTGCTGCAGACCCCTGGGCACTGCCCAGAGCCCAGTGGATGGGTCCTGGCAGGGGCAGATGGACGCTTGATGGCTTGTGGGCATACAGATGGCTTGTGGGCACAGGTGTGGGCAGGCTAACGGGGACCAGCCAGGGGGTGGGCCTGGGCTGCAGGGACAAGGGAGGGAGTGTGTCTCAGATCTGCTGAACTCGAGCTGAGGGAGAGGGGCTGCAGGGGAGGGACCAGCCCCAGTCAACCGGAACCCAGTGATTGGGGAGGCTGGGGGTGAGTTCCTTGTCCACTCTCCTCCTGCCCATAGGGACACACTGGGCCTTGTGTTGGCCAAACTTGGCCCAAGGCCGGAGGGCAAGGGCACCCTGGGAATGCAGGGCCTGAAGTAGGGTGGCAGAGGGAGGAGGGGTGGGCTGGGCACTCGGGCTCAGAGGACCCAGCATGTTGGGCCTGCAGCAAGGCATCAGGGCAGTCTTCTCCAGGGCTGGGGCCTGCGGGCGGTCGCAGGAGTGGACATGTGCGCTTACTTGACCCAAGGTTCCATTGGGGGTTTTGGAAACAAACTCAAAGTATGGAGCCTGTCCTTTTGTGCAGATCTTCCTGCCTCTCTGCCTGTCTTTCTGTCTGTCTCTGTCTCTGTCTCTCTGTGGAGGTAGAGTCAGGGTGAACCAGCCCAGTGGCTCCCAGGTGTGGTTCACGTGAGCACCCCAGTTCTGGAGCTGGGTATGGATGGTAGAGGCTGCGCCAGAGCAGGGCTGGAGCAGGTGCCGTGCCAGATGCCCACTCATCCGGGACCTCAGAGCAGCACAGCCTGGCGGCCTGCTGTTGGACCGTGTTCCTCTCTCCTCCCACAGTGGCTGCCAGGATGCGAGCGTGGCAAGAAGGCAGCCCCTGAAATCAGTGGGGAGTGGGTCATGATACACACATGCCCTCAGCAAGTCTCTTGTGGGCCTGTCTGCAAAGACTGCAGGGCTCGCTGGAGATGCCGTGTCCCATGTGGGCCTGCAGAGCTGTGTTCCTGGACTGCGCAATGGGGGCGCGGGAGGGGTTAGAGACTTTGCCTCTGCTGCCCCGCCCTGCCTTCCCGAGAGCCGCTGAGGACCTCAGGCCTCCCCATGCACCGCCCAAGAGTGTCTTTCCTACCCAAACGCTGTTCCCCTTCTCCTGGGCATTTTCAGGGCCCTGCTGAGACATCACTCCTTCCGAGATGCCCGCCCTGCCTGCCCCACTCACCTGCATCCATGGGCATCCTTTTCCCTCTGTTAATCTATTAAAGTGAGTTACATTTCTAGATTCTCTGTATTTAAGGCATTCTTGTATTTCTGGAGTAATCCAGTTTGTGGTATATTCTTCCTGAAATCTCTCTGTTCAATTTGATTGGCTAGTGTTTGTTGAGTGGCTTTCTATCCACGTTTCTGAGTGAGCGAGGACTTGACTTTCCCTGTCTTGTGATTTCTTTGTTTGATTTGGCATTAGAGTTATACGGGCCTCAAGGAGTGATCTGGAGATTCTTCATTCTTTCTTCTTATAGGATAACCTGTTCCTTGAAAGTGTAGTAGAACGCACCTGTTAAACCGCTTGGGCCTGCTGCTCTCTTTGGGGAAAAACTTTTTTTTTTTAACATTTAAACCATCTATAGTATTATATTTAAAGTGGGTTTCTTATACATAGCATATATTTGGGTCTTGTTTTTATTAGTTTTGATCCAATCTGACAATCTCTCTTTCAATTATTGTCACGCATCGTTTAGTGACGGGGACACATTCTGAGAAATGCATCCTTAGGCAGTTTCATCATTGTGGAAACCTCATAGAGTGACTTACACGAACCATATGGCACAGCCCGCTACACACCTAGGCTCCATGATACTAACCGCATGGGACCACCGTTGTCCATGTGGCCCGTCATTGACTATAGTGTAGTTGTGTTTAAGATGATGTTAAGGTGTTTGGGCTTTGGTTGACTGTCCCATTATTTACTTTCTGTTTGTCCCTCTGGTTTCTGTGACTTTGTTCCCACTTTCCTGCCTCCTTTTGTATTATTTGAATATTTTTTAGTATTTCACTTAGTTTATTAGCTTTTCAAACATATTTCTGTGTCTCAATTTCTCAATGATTGCTCTAGGGATTGTAATATACATAGCTCACTTTCCACGGTCTACTTCGAGTTAACATTTTACCACTTTAAGTGGGACCTAGAGCCCCTGCCACCACACCAGCCCCTCCTCTTCTCTACGTGTCATCTGTGTCATGTCTGTGCACCCTGGACCACCCCAGACCACGTTCTAGTGTTTGCTTTCAGTATGTAGTTAATTTAAAGAATTTGAAGGAGAAAAGGAGCATATTGCACTTACTCAGTTATGTATTCCTTCTGTTTCCATCCACGTCTGAAAGCCACTGTCCCCTCTGGTGCTATTCTCCTTAGCCTGAAGGACTTCCTCTGTTTCTTTGAGAGCAAGTCTGTCGGCACCAAATTCTCTGTTATTTCATCTGAGATTGTCTTTATTTTACCTTTACTCCTGAAGAACTTTTCACTGTGTGTAGAATTCTGGTTAACATCTTTTTTCAGATGTTAGAGCTGTTGCTCCTCTGCCTGTCGGCCTCCCTGGTTCTGAGGAGAATCCATCCCAGCCCCCCACCATCCTCGTCCCCCAGCTGCTGTCAGGTTGTCAACTCCGTCTTGCGGTTTTAGGGCTTTGATGACGATGTTTCTGCCCATGGCTTCCTTTGAGTTTATCCTATTTAGGTTGCACTAGTTTGTGAGTGTATAAATTTATGTCTGCCAAATTTGCGAAGTTTTCAGTCATCATTTCTTGAAATCGTTTTTCTGCACCAATCATTTCCTGTCCTCTGGGACCCCATGACAATAATGTCAGGCCTGTTGATGTTGTCCCCTAGGTCTCATTTTGAAACCTTTGTTTCTTCAGAATGGATGGTTTCCATCAATCCATCTTCAAGTTCACTGACGTCTCCATTCAGCTACTAAGCCCTTAGAATAAAATTTTTATTTTATCTGTTGTATTTTTTCAGTTCTAAAATTAGGTCTTTTTAATGCTTTTATTTTTTTGCTGAGAACTTCTGTCTTTTCACTCAGCTTACTTGTGTTCACCTGGACCTCGTGGAGGGGGTTGTAATAAACATGTAAAAGTTTTTGATAATTCCAGCATTGCCCTCATCCTGGGGTTAACATCTGTGGGTTATCTTTTCCCTTGGGAATTGTAGATTTTTTTTTTCCTTCTTCTCCCCAAAGCCCCCGGTACATAGTTGTATAGTCTTAGTTGTGGGTCCTTTTAGTTGTGGCATGTGGGACGCCGCCTCGGCATGGCTGAATGAGCGATGCCATGTCCGCGCCCAGGATCCGCACTGGTGAAACCCTGGGCTGCCGAAGCGGAGCGCGAGAACTTAACCACTTGGCCACAGGGCTGGCCCCGGGAATTGTAGATTTTTAAATGTATGTTGAGTAACTTTTTGTTTTGTGTGGATATTTTGAATAGTATGTTTTCAGAGTCTGGTTCTGCTAAATTTCTCTGTAGATTTCTGTTTCAAAACAGGGCCGTGATGTCGTCAGTTCAGACTGAAGTTCTGTCTTGCTCTCTGTGGGTGGTGATTCCAGGCCAGCTCGGCATTCAGAGCCTTTGCAGGATAGTCTGGATTTGCATGGAGCACACACCTTCAGGGTCAGGACAGGGCTGGAGGCCTGGGTCACAGTTTAGTTCTCAGTGTTCTGTGCTTCTTTGGGTCCATTCTGTGTGTGCGGCTTGGGGGAGCCCAGGACTTGTGTTGGCTGTACACGGGGTTAGGGGAATTCCCCTTCTCCGGCACTCCTCTTTGCGGTTTCCCCAACCCACTCCAGCCCCAGGGGCCCCCATGTCCCTGGGCCAGAGCCTGGAGTCCTTTCAGCACCAGCCCCCCTGTGCTGTGCAGCTCATCACAGCTGGCCGCCCTGGGAGCGGAGCCAGGCACAGGAAGAGGACAGACAGCAGGCTTCCCCTGCCAGCTTTGGGCAGCAGCGGCCTTTCCTACCCGTTCCTTTGGCCAGAGGTAGGCTCCTCTCTTGGGGTTCGGGCGCCTGCCCTGCTGTGGCTGCAGAGGGGCAGCCAGTGACAGGTGGGGATGCCCGCATTCCTTGGCGCCAGCCTCGCCTCTGCCGGCCTCAGCTTGGCCCCGGGGCTTTCTCCGGGGATTTTGCCCTCCACTCTCACTGCAGCGTCCCAGGTCAGCTACCCTCCGGTCCCAGCTGGGGACAAAGGCGGGTCTTGGCCCAGGCCTGGCTCCACCCTCTGTCCCCCACGCTTCATTTCCTAGCACTGCGCTGCTCCCGTGGTTGGGTGTGGGGTTTGGGCCGTGAACCCTGGGAGAGGCCAGCACCATGGCCCGCGACATGTCCAGGGCCTCGTCGTCTCCTCCCCCGGCTTCTCAGCTAGGCCCCTCGGTCTCCTGTCTCAGTGACAGCTGCCCCGCTCACAGTTCGAGTCCTCGGGTCACTAAAGTCTCAGGAGTCCTTAGGGCCCCGCCCCACTGCCACCTCCTGGCCATGGCTCCCACGGCTCCGTCCTGCCACTGTGCATTTTGCATCAATGTGCGGTACAAACCCCCGACTGCGGGGTCGTTCAGGCTGTAAGCAGACAATTGTCTTTGAAGGAAATTATGAGAAGGGGACACCCCAGTGCCTCTGCATCCACTTTGCCATTTACTCCCCATTTTCGAGTCTTCTTTCCTTAGTGGTCTGCGTTCTGTCTCGTCTCCACGTCAGCATTTCTCAGGGGGCAGGTCCGCGCTCAGCACTGTTTATCTGACTTTATTTCCTCTTCCACCTGGACCATATCTTTTCTGGGCAGAGGATTCTGAGTGGACTGCTTTTTCCTTTTGCTCTTTAAAGATGTCCAGCATTTTCTTCTTGCCTCCATCGCTTCTGAGGCAAAGGCAGTGGTCACGTGTGTCAGTGGTCACGTGTGTCGGTGGTCCCTGTGTGTCAGGTGCTGTTTTCCTCTGTCTCCTTTTGAGATTCTCTTTTTGTTTGGTTTTCAGCAGTTTGACAGGTGTGTGCCTCTGTGGTTTTCTTTGTACTTATCCTGCTTGGGTTTGCCGAGCTTTTTAGATATGAGATCTTTAAGTTTTCTGTCAAATTTGGGAAATTTTATTCATTAGCTCTTCAATATTTTTCTGTTCTGTTCTCATTCTTTTCTCTTTCCAGGACATAATTACATGTGGGTTAGAACCTTCAAGATTGTCCTACATGTCCCTAAGTTTCTATTTCTCTTCAGTCTTTTTTTTTTCTCTTTTCCTCAGATTGATTCCTTTCTATTAATCTGTTTTCTCGTTAAATCCATCCAGTGAATTATTCATTTTGGATATTCCGGAACTGAGAAGTCTAATTTACATTTTTTTAATTTTTTTCCTTTTTCTCCCCAAAGCCCTGCGGTACATAGTTGTATATTCTTTGTTGTGAGTCCTTCTAGTTGTGGCATGTGGGATGCTGCCTCAGTGTGGTCTGATGAGCAGTGCCATGTCCGCACCCAGGATTCGAACCAACGAAACACTGGGCCGCCTGCAGCAGAGCACATGAACTTAACCACTCGGCCACAGGGCCAGCCCCGTAATTTACATTTTTATAGTTTCTATTTATCTGCTGAAATTCCTTATCTTTATCCTTCTATTTTCCTGTAACTCTTTGAGCCTGTTTATACCATCTGCTTTATGGTCTTCGCTAAATCCAGCGTCTGTACCATGTCAGGGTTGTTCCTGTCGGCTTCTTTATTCCCATGGGTCATATTTTCCTCTTTCTTCTCAGGTCTGGTACTTTTTATTGTCTCCTAAACTTTGCTGCTGAGATGCTGGAGACCCTGGGCTCTTGCCCTCCTCTGAGGAGTGCTGAGTTTCGATCCACTTGGCCCATGGGTTTGTGTGAGTTTGGTTTCATGCTTTGTTAGATTGGATCTAGGGGTGTCCTGGGTGTTTCCCCAGCTCCTATAACTTGGCAGACTCAGCATCCAAACTGCCCCCAGCGGGGGCTCCTGTCAGGGTTTTACTTTGGGCTCTGCTGGCTGAGGGGTGAGGGGTGTCCTCTAATGTGGACCTTACTGAATGATCTCACCCTCACTACAGGGCATGGCCTTTCTGGTCTCAGCCCGCCCAGGGGATAAGCAAGGGGCTGAGGAGGTCTCCCCATGCTGCTGGGCCAGCAGCACTTGATGCCTCAGTCTCTTCCCATCCACCCCGGAGCTGTTTCTCCTTGGGAGTTCCCGTGTGTTCATACTGGCAGGTGCAGACAGCCCCCAGCCAAGGATTCGGGGGCCGTGGGTTCTGGGCTCCATCTCTGTGCAGCTGCCTCCCTGGTGCCCTCCCTGCACATTCGACTCCGATCTCTACCTGTCACGCTCTGCCTGGGGTCCAGCTCTGTGCCGCCATGGGAGATGGTCCCCAGGAAGGGATCCATGGCACCCTCTGCTGGGGGTCACAGTCCTGTGCCAGTCCTCATCCACCACCCGGAGGCAGGTGCCTGTTAACTTGTGCTCTGTGATAGCAGTGTAGGGTACAAGTGCTGGCCCAGGCCGAGTTGCCATCACAGCCATGGTGGGACCCAGGCCATGGCCATCTTTGCTTTGTATCCATCCCCTTGCTACAGCCAACATGTGTTACTTTTTAAAACAAAGATTAAAACATTGGTAAAGCTGTTACCACCCTCACCCCCACCCCATGCAGGCGCATCTGTAACTGTGTCTCAGGCTGTTGAGCTGACTCGCTCACGTGTCCTCTAGGGGAGGGGATGAGGGCATTCCGTCATTCCTCTAGTCCGCCGTAGGGATGAATCGTGTCTAGGGAGGGGATGCGGAAATAAGCACAGTTTTATTTGATGCCAGTTCTTCACGCTTATAGAGATAACTGTTAAAGTGTAGTCTATGTTACTTTTTGGTTTTAGACCATCCTCTGTTTGAACACACACTCTGACACCTTGGTGTCAGGCCTGTCCAAAGCAGCAAGAAAAGCCAGAACCCTGACCCGGCAAGGCCACCATGCCAGTGTGCCTGGCCCACCGGGCAACGGGGGCTGTGGTCAGTGACTCTGTGCTAGGAGGGCGTCCACCATCTGTGGGGCAAGCCCACCCAGGAGGTGCGGTCCCTGGGGAGCAGGGCAGGGTCTCCGGCCACACCGCTGGCATGGTATGCACCGGGGAGAATGGAGTTTACAGGGGCAGCCACAGGGCAGCAGGGGCCCACTCGGCTTCGGGAGCATTCTGAGTTGATGCATGGGGAGAGCATGGAGGAAGTGCAGCATAGCCAGCGCTCTCTGACTGTGGCTTTGCTGTGTGCCACTTAGAGCTCTCCTGCAATAGGAAGGGACCTCACTTCCATGGTCAGCTGGGGAGCCAGACAGTTCCATCAACCACTGTGAGCCAGAGTGATGGCTGAGCCAATGGGTGGCCCAGAGTGGGGCTCCAGCCAGGGCGGGGATCAGGGAAGGCTGAGGTCTCAGCAGAGGGAGCCAGGAGAGGGTGCTGGGATGGGGCAGAGGGTGCAACAGTGTGTTCTAGAATGAGGGCAGGGCTCAGGGAAAGGCAGAGGCTTTGAGCCCTACCTGGTGGAGCTGGGGGCTTGGGGTTGGGAGAATGTGCTAACAGCACAGTGCAGGTGGGCCCTGCATCCCAGGATTTCCAGATTGACCTTCTGGAAAGGTCAGGTGTAGTGCTGAGTAGAAAGGGTGGGCAGAATGAGGAGCCCGGGAGGAACTGTGTTGGGATCCCAGGCACATGTGAGAAGGGGCCTCCAGGTCTCAACGTCCAGGCTTATCGGGGGGGGGCCACAAAGACACTCGGTCCCGGAGGTGAAGGGGCCGCAGGGCTGGGTGAGCAGACAGGCACCCTGTGAACACACGCGTATCCAAGAGGAAATCCCACGCCTGGGCCACTGGTCTGCAGGCTGGATCAATGGCACGTGAGGCTCCCTCCAGCTGGCCATCCTAGTCCCCTCACGGAGCAGGGCAGAGGCCCGGGCCTGCCCCACCTCCCCCTGCACCCGCCGCACTGCGCCCGTGCTGGCATCCGGTCCATCAGATAGCGCCCGCTTACCTGGCAGTGCTCCCGTTTGTGGACTGGCTTCAAGTATTTTCATGTACCCTCGAGAGAATGATTAAAAAGTAATTAACCTAAATTTAGCCTGATTGTCATAAATAAATTAGCCACATGAATCATCTGTGATTTGCCGGCCTGCACATGCTTGGCTTCCAGGTGCACATCCCCTCAGGGAGACAGCTGCCCCCCGCGGGGGGAGAGGCCCTGCAGCCTCATCAGGGGGACACAGACCTCTTCCCACACCGGCTGCCGTCTTGTCAAACTGCAGGTGGCAGAGGAGGTCACCAGGTGTGTCGTCACACCCCAGGCTGCCTCGGTGGCTGAGACCATGGCTCCTGCCTGGCTCCTGCATGCTGGCACAGAGCGGAGCCCGGTGGGTTGGCCTTGGGCACTGGCCAGTCCCTCTGCCCAGCTGACGTCTGAAAGGAGCCAGTGCTCCAGGAGGGGGCATCCTCCGTGTGGGACCCTGCGGGGTCTCAGGATCTGGCCTTGACAGTGGCTCATGCTGCTGTCAGACATCTCTGACTTGCACGTGGCTCTGTGGGAACCCACAATGGGACATGCTTCACTTAGCCAGCATGGGCCTGGCTTACGACGCAGACACCCCAAACCTCAGGTCTAGGGGAGGCCTGCCGCTCACTCTTCTCACCAGGCCAGGTGGTCTGCAGGGGGCTGTGCTGCACGGAGCTGGGAGCCCCCGCCCCCGCCACGGGCCCTTCGGGAAGAGAGCAGAGGGCTCAGAGCAAGAGAGATGGCAAAACCCAAGCTGAGAAACTGGGAAATGAAACAGGTTCTGTCCCCCATCTTGACAAAAGATGTATAAAGCTGTGATGTTTCTATGACTGACTGCAAAATATCAAAACACATTGTGTTTAATTGTTAGTGCACAGAGCTGGGCGTTCTCTTGATGGGCTGGTAATGTTGGACATGTAATAAAATATAGATATACATTACTCACACAGTTATATATTTATCCCATAAAATTTATATTCCTTATCCTCATTTCCACAAAATCACTAATTATGTTATTCAAGATTTTTATTAAATTAGTATCTGTTAACAGTGTTGGTCTGAAATATTTTTAAAACCTGCAATTGTATTCAAAGTGTACAAAGTTTGAATGTATTTCCATGAACTATGTAAATTAAATATAAAAATAAAAAAATATTTTTCAGTGTCTTCAAAAAGTTATTTTTTTCTGAGGTATTCAAAGGTATAAAAATTAAAAATGCAAATTATAATTGATTTGCAAAATACAAATTATCATTAATGATATAAAATGTGAATCAGAATTATTAAACTTAAGCTTTTGAAAATTTCATTCTTTTGACAATGCAATGAAATCTTATTGCATGTGCTTTAAGGGAGTGATCCGTGACGTGGACGTTCAGTGTGAAGATGCCCCGGTGTCGGCATGCCAGTCTAGACCTACCGTCATGGGATGTTTCATAATGTGAGAGGTTCTCAGACGACATGAGCCACTGCTTCCAATCCCGCCCTCACGCCAAGGACCTGACACCATGGTGAGAACTCGAAAGCAGGACGTCGTTGGCCCTGCACCGCCTTGTCACCAGGAGTTGACAAGTGAATTCCCTGGTGTCTTCTCTTGCCCAGCACTTCCTCCTGTCCAGTCAGGGTCCGTGTCCAGCTGTGCAGCCGCACAAGCCCCAGGCCTGAGGCCCTGGCGCCTGGACCGTGTTGGAGCCGAGAGCAGGTGTTCAGGACAGCTGGGTGGGGGCTGGGAGCAGATCCCAGCGATGGACTGCCTTCCCCATTCTTCAGTAAGGGCGTTGTGTTGTCTGTGACTGCAGGTGTCTGAAAAGTGGGCCCAGGGTGTGCATGGAGTTCTCGCCTGCTCTTCCGGGAAGCGGGTCACCTCCTTCACAGCCCACTGGTCAGACGTGGTCACACACAGGCCCCAGACGAGGAAGGGTGGCTTCCCAGGCCTGGAAGGATTGGGAAATGGTGGTGTCAGATCGGGGTTCGCCTCTGAAACCCTCCCTCGCTGGTGCATCCCCCTGCTCTTGAGAACCGCGGGCTCACCTGAGAACGGTGTGTCTTCTGGACAGGAACATACCAGGATTTTGCTCAGCTGTATTTAATTTTTTATCTTCATTATTTCCTTTTAGATTTTGCCAGTGCACATAATCAGTATGACTGTTCAGACCCCCTCTGTGTCCTCTTCCCCTGCCAGGAGGTTGGGTGCGTGTCAGGTGGGCTGGCCCCTCGAAGGGCATCTCTGCTCCAGCGGGGTGGAGGGGCGAGGGCCCCTGTGACTAGGACCAGAGCGTCCTGCTTCCCCAGTGCCCTCCCTGGGAGCAGGGCGGGACCTGGCTGTGCCCTAGGGGTCCTGCTGGCACCTCTGGAGCAGGCTCCTTCTGGGTCTGGGGGCTGTCAGGAAATAAAAAATGACTTCCTCCCCTGTTTTCAAACACAGCAGGCACGGTTCACAGAATGTGTCTGGCAATTCCTGCGTCTCGGGTCTGCTGGGCTGCCTCTGCTCTGTTGTTGCTGTGGCTCGTGTTCGCGGGGCTGCCCCCTGTGCTTGCCTCTGGAGGAGCTTCCCTTCGGGGGGCCTCTGCCTGTGCTTCTGCCAGGGAATGGACTCCACCATCACAGTCCTCTGCAGACTGCCTGCACTGCCCAAGTTTTGGGTTGGTTTGGGCTGGTTTGGCTCTGATCACCCAGATGGCGGGATGCTGCTGCTCACCTGCTGTGCTCCCTGCTCCCCCAGGATCGGTCCCCAGCCCTGCTCAGGGCGGGGACTCCCAGACTCCCCGTGGTCTGGGACTGTGGACCACTGGCTGTGGACACCCAGAGGGTGAGCCCTTTGGAGGTCCCAGCTTCAGGGGAGTAAGAGCTGTGAGACACCCGATCTTGGGAGCCCTGGGACCTGCCTTCTGTCCCGTGAGCTCGGCCAGGCAGGGAGAACTGGAGCCCAAGTTCACACGTCCTGGTTCAGACATCCTTGGGAGCAGGCAGGGTTTCGCCTGTCTGGGTCCTCGCATCCCCGTCCGTCAGGCCTGTGGGCTCCCACTACTGTCGGCCTTGGCTGTGTTGAGGAAGGTGCTTTTCCCATTTCGCCCAAGACTGTCCTCATTTCAGTGTGCTGGGAGTTCAGGCTCTGTCCCAGTTCCCAGCCAGCCTGGCTCCCGGTCCCCCAAGGTCTCCCGCTGACACTGCAGTCTGCCTGGTGGCAGCGCCGCCTCTAGCTGCCTCTCGCTGCGGGCTTCACTGCGGATCTGCCATGGGCCCTCTTGCACTCGGCCTCGCCCCCAGTCTTCTGGTGGGTTTCTCGTGAACATCTCTGCACACGCTCTCCCCGCCCCACACCTGAGCAGCAGAGCAAATGCCCCAACCCTGTGGCTGAATCTCCAGCTGCCTCACGTGGTCAGCAGCCCTAGCAGCCCCTCCAGAGCCCGGGATCCGAGTCTTCTCCGTCAGGCCCCTCCCGGACATGGCCCTGGGGCGCTCTGAGCACCCACTCACGCCCTCGTTTGCTCTCTTGTCTGTCACCTGGACCATGGCCATGGCCTCTGATTAAAAAAAAAAAAAAATCGAAAAAAGCCTTTTAATTCTTAATGCAAAATCAATTTGTGATCATTTTGGAAAATCGATTTGAAAAATTAGGAAAGGTAAAGATTAGCAGAAAGCAGGAGCTGAAATATATGCACAGGCCTGGATCTGCACTAATGACAGGTACGTCCTGGCCTCTCCCCCAGTCTGGGCGCACACCTGTTCTGTTTCAATAAATGGCACAACTCTCCCTCAGGACTCCCCTCATGGGCGCCCCTCCGAATCAAGTGGGGGCTTTTTCCTACTGTGTGGGCTGCCTGCTGGGGCCCCGATGCTGGGGTGGGGGTCTTGATGGAGCACATTCCTGACGGCAGAGGGTGCCTCGCTCTGAGAGTCACCAGTGCACTTAGGGCCCCGTAGCAGTGCATTTCCCGAGAGCCTAGACTGAGGGCATTTCACAGCCTCTGTGCACCTCCCCTCCAGCCGGCTTCAGGTATCTGGGTGGCCTCCTACCACAAACCCAACACCATCTGCTCTGTCAGCCCTCCATGTGGAATTCAGTCTTTGCTACCACAAAACCCATGGCAAATGGTATCTCTGTGCATATTCTTGATGGTTTCCTGAAGACGACGGGACAGCTGTGGGAGGGGCGCAGGGAGGCCCAGGAGCATCACAGGCCAAGTCTAGGCAGATCTCCTGGGAAACGTTTGTCTGCAGAGTTTGTGCTTGGGTCTCGTGGCCCTGGAAGGGCAGATCACGGGTCCTTGGCCTTGCCTGTCATCTGAGACCTCCCTGTACCTCCAGGGTGCTTTGGTGCACTAACCATTGGTCTTCCAGAACCTTCCCGCATTCCTGAACTTCAGTAGGAATGCCCTCCCTTTTCTCCATCTCCCATCCTGCCCATTCTGAAATAAATTTTAAAAATTAAAAAAGTAATTTGAATTTTGATTGGGGAATCTCAAGGAAATTACAAAGAAGGTCAAGATGATATTTTTAAATCCTTGCAAAATACTGAGAAAGATCCTCCCCACGTTCCTTAACACCCTCCTCAGGAGCCAGCCTATTCTTCCAGACCCACCACACCCAGGGCCTTTGCACTGGCTGTTCTCTCTGCTTAGCCTGTTCCTCTTTGCCTATCTAGTGGCTCATTACCTCGCTTCCTTCAGGCCTTTCCTCAAATGTCCCCAACCACACTCCTGGCTCAGACCCTCCCCTGGCACCCCCACACCCATTTGTCTTGTTTGCCATCTGTCTCTGTCTACTGCACGAAGAGAGGGCGTCTGTCTTAGTTGGCTCGGGCTGCCTTACAGAATACCGCAGACGGGGGGCTTAAACGACAGACACTTATTTCTCGCAGTTCTGGAGGCTGTGAGTCTGAGATCAGCATGCCCACACGCTGGGGTTTCCTCGCCCCCGAAAGGCCGGCAGGACTGGGTCCTCTGGAGGCTCCTGGGGGGAATCTGCTTCCTGCCTTTTCTAGCTTCTGGGGGCACCTGCATTCCTTGGTTCATGGTCCTGCATCTCTCTGACCTCTGCTCCCTTGTCACGTCTCCTTCTCCGACTCTGACCCTCCTCCCTCTTTCCCTGGTAAAGGCCTGGTGATGACTCTGGACCCACCTGCGTGACCCAGGACCGTCTGCCCAGCTCACGGTCCTTAACTGGATACATCTGTGAAGTGTGAGGCAGTGTATTGCGAGTTTGGGGGTTAGGATGTGGGCATCGTCAGGGGGTCTTTATGCTGCCTAACTTAGTAGCCAAAATTAAGGACTTCATGTAGGTCATTATGTTTGTAAGCAAATTTAAATCACAGCTGAAAACAGAATTAGTAAAATAGAAAATAGATCAGAACAAAATGTATATCCAGAAAGATGCAAAGGAAGATAAAAGGATGGAAAATAGGGAGGACTGGGTGCGAGACCCAGGTTGGACGTCAGACCTCCGGAACTGTGACAGCATCAACTGTGTTCTTTTAAGCTTGTGGCAATTTGTTGATGCTGCCACAGGAAACTGATAGAGCTACTGTGTTTTTAGCGGCGTTTTTTTTGTTGAGGAAGATTGTCCCTGAAGATCTGTGCCAGTCTACCTCTATTTTGTATATGAGACGCTGCCACAGCACTTTGGCTTGATGATCAATGCGTAGGCCCGCACCAGGAATCTGAACCTGTGAACCCCAGGCCGCTGAAGTGGAGCGTCCGAACTTAACCACTACGCCGCTACTGTATGTTTTATTGTGTAATTTCTATGTGGGGTTTCAAACCTGAAAATTTCATTTTTCATCGTTTCCAGTTTCCTGCTAAAATTTTCAAGCTTGTCCACATTTTTCGATCTATATCTGACTATTCCAGTGTTAGGAGTCTTTAAGGGTCTGCTTTGCTTTCCATTGTCTTGTCCAGTTTCTGCTCACGTGGCTCTGTGTCCTTGCACGCCTGTTATCTTTGTATGCTGGGCATTGTTTGAAAATTTATTTGTAAACATAATTTGAGGCCCAGGATGATGGTATCTTCTTCTAGACACGACTATAAATCATACTTGCTAGGCTCCTGCAGGCAGTAGAATTTGGGGATCGTAATTTCTGGCCTGTGGTGTCCTGGGCCGAGGGCAGACTGGAAGGCTACCTTGCTTTTGAGTCGACCCTTCTGGGTCTGGGGCACTTTCCAGGGTGCCCCCCCTTGTAGGATAGGCCCTGCTTCCTGTCCTCCCAGCCTTGGGGGACTCCCAGCTCCCTCCCCCAGGCCAGCAGATGCCCCCAGAGCAGAGTGGCTCTCGGGGCTTTCCGTCCTCTCTTGGGTCTCGGCCTCGTCATGCCCTCTGGCTTGTTACCTCTTTGGGGACATTCCTGACTTTTTCTTCCTAGCTCTGTGAGTGGTCCTCAGCATGAAGAGGGCTCAGACAGCCTGGCCTGCACAGCACAGAGGCAGAGGCAGAGGCAGAGGCAGAGGCAGAGGCGCAGCTCTTTCATTCCATCTGCCCCGCAGGGCTCCACGCCAGAGTGAGCTGCTTCCGGTCAGAGCCTGTGGCTGCTTACCTCCTGCGTCCAGGTCCCCCAGAAGCCGCCCTGCTGGCTGTGAGCTGACTTCTCGGAGAAGCTGCAACCACAAAAATAAAGTGTCGATGGAACCTGACCCTCAGCTGACCCTGGCGTCCCCATCAAAGTCCTCGCAGGGCGGCCTGGGGGCCGGTTAGGAACTTGGCTTGGGAACCAGACCGCCCTGGGATTGGTCCTGGATCTGCCTTGCAGGAGCTGGGCCTGGCTCTAGTGGGCATTTGATAAACTGAACCCATGATTATTATTGTTGTTGTTGTTATTGTTACCATCCCCGCCCCCTGTGGCTCCCGGAGCAGGGCCTCCCCCGGGAGCCCTCGAGGGTCTGGTGCTCTGACAATAAAAGGCAACTTCTACTAAGGTGCCTTCCAGGCGCCGTCCTCCCCTCGATGACCGCATGGCACAGACGGGCCTGATGAGACGCTGCAACAGGGACCGGGTCTCTGAGTGCCGGTGACAGTGCAGGGTGCGAGTCCCACAGGGAGCTCTTTTTTCATCTTTTATGAGCACAGACACGTGTCGGGACGGGTCGAGAGCCGCCTCATTAGCAACGGCACATGGCGATGTCGCTCCCGGTGCTTTCCTTCCGAAACTGGGAGTCACACTCGGAACGTGTCCAGCTTCCTCCCCTTCAGCCACCTGGAGATGCAATCGCTCACTCTGTCGGCTAGATTCTATCTCCCTGTTCAAAGCCACGGGCCTGCCCCAGCTTTCATTCCCCGTGGCGGGAGGTGACTCACACAGTCCTGCATCTAGTGGCGCCGTTGTGTGTACTGGTTAGACGGCCACACACTCGCGTGTGCACACACGCATACACAGGAATACACACACCCCACACACATGCATGCATACACACCACGTACCACACACACCCCCCACACTCATCACATACAGACACACACATCCTCTCATACACCCCACACACAAGCACACACCTGCAGAGAGGGCTGTGCTGTGTTTGGAGTGGCATCTGCAAAGGGCTCCTCCTGCTGGTGGCGGTTGGAGTCAGGTGGGAGGCGTGGAGGCCAGGGGTCAGCTGGAGGCTGTGGTGGGGTGGCTGGGACTCAGGGGCGCTGTGAAGATGTAGATGGTGGATGCACTTGAGATGGGTTTGGAAAATCGACAGGATTTGCTGATGGATCAGAAGAGCGCAGGAAAGGGACTAAGGGTCTTGGCTGGAGCCACTGGGTGGGCAGGGGGCCGTGGGGGAGGACTGCAGGCTGGAGCGGGCGGGGCAGCTTGACCTGTGAGATGCCGCAGGACAAGCTCTTTGTCGCTCTGTGACCCTTCTCCCCTACTTTCCTTTTGGGAGTTGCCTCTCTCCACAGCGTGCGGTCGGTGGGACGAGGGAGCATGTAACTCACGCCTCAGCCACTAGGGCGGTCCCTCCTGGGATTTGAGCCCTGAGCCGAGGATCCGGGGACAGACACACCAGGAGCACGTTCCCCTCTCAGGATGGTGGTCCTGGTGGCTCTGTCACCTGGGAACCTTCCACCCACTTGAGGCCTCCAGGGACCGATTTTGTTCTTTGCAACGTGAGGAGCCCAGCACTGTGCCTCTGAAAGCTTCACCCCAAGCGGGGCATGGCACACGTGTCCCCCACACAAAGGATGGGGGCAGGGACGAGCTGCAAACCCCAGTGAGTGAAACTGCACAGAACGTGTTCCGTCACTGCAGGAAAGGGCCTGGGCTTACATGGGGACATTTCTGTTTCTGATGCTCACCCATAATTCTGATGCGCTGCAGTGTTCTGGTGAATTCTGTGGGAGCGCTGCCGGCCACGCTCTGCTCCCTTGGGTATGTCAATGGCATGGTGCATCCGTCACTGTCTCCAGGGCCGGGCACAGCTCGTTTGACTCCAAGGAGCAGCGAGTCGGTCATCTCTGTTCCTGCCATTGTCACCCTCAGTGCCCTTGCAGCTGTACTGCGTGAGCTCGGCTCGACTGTCTAGCAAACGCACACCTGGCATTTGTCTACCTGTTACAGAACTCCGCCCAGCCACGGTGGAGCGAGGAATTAACACTGCTTTGAAACAACCGCTCTGGTAGAGGAACAAGAAACCAGCGGGTGTGTGTGCTGCCCTGTGAGCGCCAGTGTCTGCACAGATGCTGTCATCTGGACAGGCTGAGCGCCAAGCATGGGAAAATGCAGCTCAGAGCCATGGTCAGACATCAGTGGAAACCTCACGGGCCAGAGTTGTCAGGTGGCTTTGACCCTCAGCGCCACACGGGCCCCGCTGCATTGTCTACATGCGCAGTTGGGCAGCCTGACTCGCGGCCCCTCTGCCACTCAGTCCCCCTGAGAGCCAGGCCCCTGCCTCAGACTGGGGTCTGGGTCCTGGGAGATGCAGGGGTGCAGTGAGGCTGCAGCAAGGACTCGTCGGGCTTAAGGGGAGCCCCAAATCCCAAAGGAGGCAGGCTATCACCCCAGGCATCTGCCAGCTGGCTAGTATGGCATGAGCTGGGCAGGCAGGGACAGTCATTCATTCACCCGTTCACTCAGTGGGAGCATGTGTTCTGCTCAGGCTGGTGGTGCAGGTGGTGTAAGCCCTAGGACCATGGAATGAGATTTCAGAAAGATTTGCAAAGTGCTTCAAACCTCTAATGGCAGGGGCTGGGCCCATGCCATGCCTGGACACAAGCTCCAAAGATAGAGCCGCAGACCTAAGGACTGCTTTCCTCGAGGGTCAGGTGGACTCTGGGCGACAAAAAGGCTGATGGAGCACAGACGATGCAGGATGCAGCCCCCAGCGTGGGGCATCAGAGCAGGCACATGCCATTGGGTGGGAGATGGGGATCTGGTGGTGGCGTTCCACCTGGGGGCTCCTTGCAGGCACCCGGGCAGGGGTGCAGGTGCCCGGGCGAGGCTGCAGGAGTTCCTGGGACGAGCCTGGGAGGAGTCAGGGGCTGGCTGGGTCAGCAGTGAGTGTCCCATGTCTGGGGACCCCTGATCAGGCTTGGCCACACGGGTAGAACCAGAGCTATCCACACTGAAGTGGATCCGGGCACCCTGGCCCCCAGACCTGGCCGACATCTGAATGGAGCAGTGGCGCCCGGCCTTTCCTGTTTCTGGTGTTCCTCGTTTAGCCACCACAGGCAGTGCTTGAGGACAAAAGCATTGGGTGACAGCTCCCAGTGGGTGAGGGCCCCCGAAACACTGTGCCATTCTGGAAAGAAGCTCGGAGCCCAGCCTCCCCAGCTCCTGAGCCAAGAGCGTACAACGCGCCCCCTCCAGCCTGAGCGACCCCATGGAGGACACGCCCCATGGCCCCTCCCACGGGAAGGGGGCGAGGCTCACAGTGCAGGTGTCACAGCTGGCCGGGCCCACTGGAGCGCCCTCTCCTCCACACAACCTTCAGAGGTTCTTCCAGCCCAGGACCTCTGGGGAGGTGGGGTGGGGTGAGGGGGTGCCTGGCCGCAGCTCAGCAGCCCCAGGTGGGCTGTGGCACCCCGCTCTGAAGGCAACCCCCAGACGCTGGCTGGCTGCTCTTGGGTCAGTGGTATTTGAGCAGCTGTGTTGACTGGGAAGGCTCTCAAATGGCTCGTGAATGAACTAGTAACAAAGTGTGGACGGCTGATAGAACAGAATCACCCTATGGCACCATGCGTGTTCGTTATTTTTTTGAGATAAAATTTGTATAACATCGAATCAACCATTTTAAAGTGAACAGTTCAGTGACATAAGTACATTTACACTGTTGCACAACCATCACCTCTGTCTAGTTCCAGAACATTCCATCACCCCAAAAGAAAACCCCGCATGGATCAGCAGTCACTCCCTTCCCCTCCCCCAGCCCCTGGCAACCCCTAATCCCCTTTCTGCCCCTCTGGACTTGCCTGTTGTGGACGCTGCATGTCATGAGAATGATGAGCTATGAGCTCTCATGTCCGCCTTCCCTCTCTGAGCGTGGGGTTTGAGGTCCATCCACGCTGTGCCGAGCACAGTTTCTAAGAACAGCTTCCTTAAGGGAAATCACAGAGCGTGGTGTGGCCTCCTGAAGGGGCTGTGGGATGGGGGCTCTGCCTTGTTTCTCCACCTTTTTTTCTGACCTCCCGGCTCCCTGACATCCTCTGAAGGCCACCTTGTGGTCCTAGTCCACACCTCTGAGTGCCTGTGGGTCTTGGGGGAATTCTTGGCCTTGCTGTCCAGTTACTCAAATTCTGCTCTTTCTCCTTCTGCTTCAGGCTTTAACCCCCGCTTCTCCACCTTCCGCCCCCCCACCCCGCCCTGTCACTCTCTTCCATTGCTCCCCCTTTCTAACGCCTCAGGCCACTGGCATTTCTCAATCCTTATCCAGCATCAGAACCAGAGGGCTTGTTAAAATGGGGGTGGGGCCTCCAGAGTGTGGGTGGGGCCTGAGAATTTGCATTTCTAAGGAGGTCCCAGGTGATGCCCCTGGGGCTGCTCCCCGCGGTGGGCCCCACCCTGGCACCTGGGAGAATCAGCTGCAGATGAGAGTGCTGCTGGGCCGGCGGCCTCAGGTCTGACTCAGGTCTGGGCGGGGCCCTGGCTGTCGTAGAAGCCCCGCCACACCCCATGGTTCTAACAGAGCGGGGGCTGCGGGTGCTTCAGCAGAGGGAAGACAAGATGCTGAGACCCAGAGCAGGGAGCCACGGGGCTGGTTTCCCACAGCCGCACTCCACAGGCCCACATTCACAGTTTATCGATGTTGCGTATTTTCATTCTGAAAAGGCTTTGTGGTTCTTTCTATCGTATTTCTCTGCAACAAAAACAGGTATGCCAATCAAAATAAAAGTTTAAAAAGTTCTGTGAGTATCAGGTGCTATGTGCTCAATAATTTCTTTTGGATTATCCTTTAATATTAGTACAAAAATGCATAGAACTGCACATATTATAATTATCATAAATTTTGATAAAATATTTTAAAACACAATAAGCAATTTTTTGGAAAATGCATCTCTTGCTTCGATGGGTCTTTGGGTTTTCTCCTAGTTCGTGTATTGTTTACTGATGGAATGAAACGGTGCTCAGTGGACCTTAAAATCACATCGACAGTAATGCTTTGGGCCACTAGGAAGTCTGGGCTTATATGAGTATTTCCACAACTGGTTAAATGCCTTATTTAAACTGGAATTGACAATGTATTGGTGTTAATTAGATTAAATCAAATCAGTATGTGATAGGACTGAACAGGTAAGTAAAGATGGTGACAGGGAACAATAGAAAGGCAGGTGCCCGAATAGAAAGTGGCTTCCGGTTTACAGTATCAGCGTTAGTTGTCTACGGCTGCGTAACGTGTATTACCCCAAAACTTAACAGCCACTGTGTATTCTTTCAGTTTCTGAGGACCAGGAATCCAGCAGCAGCTTAGCTGGGTAGTTCTGGCTCAAGGCGTCTCTCAAGGTTGCAGTCAAGATGTTGGTGGGGCTGCATCATCTGAAGGCTCAACTGGGGACGGAGGATCCACGCCCAAGGAGGCTCCCTTGCAGGGCTGGCAGTCGTGGTTACTGGTTGTTGACTCGATGCTTTAGTGCTTTACCACGTGACCTCTTTGGCAGGATAGCCTGGACTGTTTTACGCGGCAATTGGGCTCTGAGAGGGAGAGGGAGAGACGGAGAGAGGGAGAGACGGAGAGAGGGAGAGACGGAGAGAGGGAGAGACAGAGAGAGACGGAGGAGAGAGAGGGAGGCAGAGAGGGAGGGAGAGGGCTAGAGAGAGACAGAGGCGTGGGGAGGTGGGGCGGGGGACGGGGTGGGGGGGGGAGTTCTGATATGCGTCCTTGTCCTCAAAGGTGCATCACTGATCCATCGGAAGTAAAATGTGAGACTTCTCCCTCCTCCTTGAATTCTGCAATCAGGCGGCTGACAGGAGGCTGAGGATGAGATGTGAAGGCAGAGCGGTGTGCGTGTGGGGAGGAGAGTGGAGCTCCTCCTCCCTGCCCAGAAGAGGGAGGAAGCGAGAGGTGTTTCGTAGAGTGTGGTTTGGATACTTACGTCTCCTAGTTCTGAGAAACTTAGTGGACGGACAGAGGGAAGGACGCAGAGACTTGCCCTAGTGTCTCCTAGGTGGACTCAGGGACCCCCTATGGCCACCTTTGTGTTCTTCCTGAGATTGTCATCACTCACACAGGACTGTCCCAGGATCAATGCGTCCTTGGGCAGGTGCAGGGTGGAAGAGATGTGGTCAGAGGGGACTGTCAGCCTGCAGTCCTGCCTTTCGGCCCTCCCACTGTGGCCCCAATGCCCCCTTTCTCACACCACGCTTTCACTTTTCAGTTCCAGGACCGAGTCCGTCCCTTGAAGCTCTTGGCCTGCGTCCCCCGCGGGCTGCCTGAATGCCCCAGGGGAGTTGAGGACCCTTGCTTTGGGGTCACATCCCTCGTCTGGGCGTGGTTGCCCCTCCTCTGCTCTTGCTCCTCTCTCACCGGGATCGTTGCTACCTCCTCTGAGGGCTGTGTATGGCCTTGGCCTGTCCGGCGCTCCTCACTTTGCCTTGCTAACAGCTGCCCACTGGCCTTGGGGCCCACGCCTTTGCCGGGAGGAGGCTCTGGGACAGGAGAAAGCTCAGGCGCAGCATGGGCCCTCCTTATCTCACGTGGGCTGGGTGGAAAGGTGAGACGGGCCAAGTTCCCCCAGACTGCAGGCTGGCCCTTGTGGAGGGACATCGAGCAGCTGTGCTCAGCAGCCTCTGCAGGAGGGCCAGCCAGCCCACTCAGGCGATGCCTGCCAGACCAGAGGCTGGACTTTTAAACTTAAAATAGGTTGTTTTGAGTAGGCAATGCGTGCTCGTGGCTCGAAGTTGCGTAGAGTGATGGTGAGTTCCTCCCCCCCGTGTCTGCTGGCTGCTTGCTTTGTGCACGTTTACCAAGTGGTGCCCTGTGATCTTCACCATCCTGATTCCTCTTGAGGACCTATCTGGGCACTTGTGTCAGGGAAAACATGCAGATGCGCCTCCTTCCTTTTAGTGGCTGGAATGTGTCCCTCACGTCCACATTCTGACCTTTACTCAAGTCCCCTCGTGACTGACAGTCAACTTGTTTCCGTCTTCTGCTCTTGCACATGACACTGCCATCATAGTCTTGTTCACATGTCTTTGTGAATATGGGGCGTAAATCTGTAAAAACGTCCTAAATGGGAATCACTGAGTCAGAAGGGATTGCTGTTTTAAATACTGAAGGACTGCCCCAAACAGGAGGTACTGACTCATGCGCCCACCAGATGCAAGAGAGCAACATGGCCCCACACAGCAAAGACAGCAGCACTCGGCTCCGGTCCCACCTTCCCAACAGTTGTGGGGAGCTCTTAAGGCCTCTACTGGACTTTCTGCTCAATGGCAGCTCCTTTGTGAGCATATCAGGATGAGATGCTCCTGTACATTCTTCTCTGCCTGACGCTCCCGTCCTCTCCTTTCTCCACCCAGAAACTCCATCGCATCCTTCAAGGCCTGGCTCATGCACATTTTCTTCCAAGATTCCCTCCCTGATGTGCAGTGAGGTCTCCCCTCTAACTTTGTGCACAGACTCCTCCGTTCCAGGGGGCCATTCAGTAGAAGAGGCCTGCCTCTGCTTCACAGTGAGAGGACACGGTGCAGGGCTGCGGGCTCATTTATTTTCCACATCTGTTTAGAAACATCTTCTTTTATTCTTCAAAATGCTTTATCTGGAATATGACACTTTTTAAAGACTCATGTCTCCCTAAATCACTCTTGATGCTTCATTATTATTATTATTATTATTTTTTTTAAAGATTTTATTCTTTCCTTTTTCTCCCCAAAGCCCCCCGGTACATAGTTGTGTATTCTTTGTTGTGGGTTCCTCTAGTTGTGGCATGTGGGACGCTGCCTCAGCGTGGTCTGACAAACAGTGCCATGTCCGCGCCCAGGATTCGAACCGACGAAACACTGGGCCGCCTGCAGCGGAGCGCGCGAACTTAACCACTCGGCCACGGGGCCAGCCCAACATTATTATTATTTTTTGAGGAAGATTAGCCTTGAGCTAACATCTGTGCCCATCTTCCTCTATTTTATATGTGGGACGCCTGCCACAGCTTGATAAGCAGTGTGTAGGTCCACACCCAGGATCCGAACCGGCAAACCCTGGGCCGCTGAAGTGGAGCCAGTGAACTTAACTGCTATACCACCGGGCCAGCCCCTTGATGCTGCATTTTTGACCAACGTGAGAAAAATGCAGAGGCCATACAGCGATTCGTGTCTTGTCTTCAGTCTGGCTGAGCAGTGGCATGTAGGCCCCCTGCCAGCTCTCCCGCACACCCGCGTCTCGCCCTTCTGCATCTCTGTCCACTCTGCCTTCAGAACGTGTCTATTCTGTCCAAGCCTCGCCTCTCCCCAGGACATCCCAAATCCAACTAGCAAAAGCTTTCACCTCTGCCTCACAGGGAGGGGTAGATGTGCCCCTGGCCTTGCTGTGGCTCCTGAGGACAGAGCTGAGATGTCAGTGGACTCAAGGACGTAAGGATGTGGCAACAGGAGTGACACACAGACGTCCCCAAGGTGAGGCTTTCCTGGAGAGCCATGGAGGCTCAGGCACAAAGCACAACAGCTGGGAGCAAGGCCCCTGTGCCCGGGGAGAAGCTCCTGGCTGTCTCTGCCCCAGCCAGCCCAGCTCACCACTGACAGGCTGGACTTCATGACCTCCGAGGTCAGCTTTTAGAAGCACCCCCGGTTCTGGGTGGTGTGAAAGGTAATAAACAGAAATCTCATTTCAAATGGAGTCGGGAGGACAGAAAGGGGAGCTCCTACACCCTACCACTCCATGTCAATCGCAGACCTGACAGGAAGAAGCCTGCTTTGCTACCCCAGCAGAGGGAGATTTTCTCCCAGCTCAGCAACAGCCCAGCCAGTGGAGACTGTCACAGCTCAGCCAGTGAAGAGCTACCAGGCTTAGGCTCCCAGCTTCCTCCAGTGGACTCTGTTTATAACAGCCCCTCCCAGCTCCCTTCTCCTCCGTAAAAGAACAGACCTCTCCTTTGTTCTCCAGACTTGCTTGTGGTTCGCCGTAGGTTGCATGTCTCAGATTGCAATTCTTTGCTGTTCTCAAATAAACTCATTTTTGCCAGTAAAATAACTGCCTGTTTTATTTTTAAGGTCAACAGTGGTCACCTACTGTGGGTTGAATTGTGTCCTCTAAAAAGATATGCTGAAGTCCAGACCCCCAGTACCTGCAAATGTGACCTTATTTGGAGATAGGATCAACACAGATGAAATTAGTTAAGATAAGGTCAGACTGGAGTAGAGGGGATGCTAATCCAATGACTGGTGTCCTTATGTGGAGGCTGAGTGAAGACACAGACACAGGGAGAAGCCACATGATGACAGAGGCAGAGGTTGGGGTGATGCTGACACAAGCCAGGGAACTCCAAGGGTTGCTGGCAAATGCCAGAAGCTGGAAGAGGCAGGAAGGATTCTTCCCAGAATCTTCAGAGGGAGTGCGGCCCGGCAGACACCTTGGTTTCAGACTTCTGGCCTCCAGGCTTGTGAGAGGATAAATTTCTGTTCTTTTAAACACCCCATTTGTGCTCCTTTGTTACGGCAGCCTCAGGAAGCTAACACACCTGTCATCTCAGGTCTCGCCACTGCCTACTTGGCCATCACATGGAAAGAACCAGCACCTCTCTTCCCCGCGGTGCACTTCTCCTGCCCACCCTGTAGGTGGTGCCCCCCGGTGACCCCCGTGCGAGGATGGAGACCCCATGCGCTCTGAGAGCACATGACGCATCCGATTGAGAGATGAGGATCAGTCACTCCCCTCTCCACAAGGTGAAGGATCCTAACTTCAACCTGGGGGCTCTGAAGAAGCCAGCAGCACGCGTGGAGGGTCTCAAGTGGGAGAATGCTCCATGGGTTCTGCCATGCCGGCTGTCTTGGGTCGCAGCCAAAAGACACGGCTTATTTTTCTTGCCTTTCAGTGGTGAGCTGCTGTCAGAAGGCAGGGCCTCCCTGGGGTAAACACGCCTGAGATGGGTGTTTACTCGCAGGTGCTGGTCGGGCTGAGGGATGCTGGACAGGGAGGTGCTGGAGCCCCAGGCCTAGGGCCTCAGAGACCCTCGCCCACTCTTTGTCCAATCAGAGCACCTCTTCAGACTGTGCCCTAATGCCACCTGTCTTTCAGATAACTTCAACAGACTCAGGGCTCATTGAATCCCACACAGAGTTTCTGGGCCCCCATTTTCACAAGCATTTATCCCCATTCTGGAACAGTAACTCTTCCTCCCTGACAAGACAGAGAGAACCGCAGCTCTGGCCCCTTCAGGACCAGGAGCCCACACTAGGCCGGCGCCCAGCGAAGCCCCTGCTCCCCCCTCCCCCAGCACCCGCTGTGCATAACTGCTCCAAGGTGGCCTCCCACCCGAGAGGTGCCACTCTGTCCGACGGTGTCCCAGGTGGCTCCTGGAGTAGCTCCCAGGCCTCTGCTCCTGGGGATGAGCCTCGAGACCCCAGGACCCTCTCCTAGCACTGCACCACCA
The DNA here is from genome assembly GCF_021613505.1 of Equus quagga. NCBI lineage: Eukaryota > Metazoa > Chordata > Mammalia > Perissodactyla > Equidae > Equus > Equus quagga. The sequence goes on along the minus strand of NC_060287.1, from coordinate 39,271,997 downwards.
GGTCTGGGAGAAGCAAAGGGGCGCCGGTCAGCAGGGAATGTTCCAGCTTTGGTTAGAGTGAGAAGGCTCAGGGGACGGGCGCTGGGGGCAAGGGCTGGAGGGCCGGAGGCTGGGAGAGGGCAGGAGTCCACAGAGATGTGGCCACCGTTCACACTCGGGCCACCTTCCTCCCCAAACCGCCAAGTGCGAGGAAGCAGGAGGGTTAAATGCATTTGTCCTAAAGGCCTGGATCATGTCCTACACCTGACGTGTGGGTCAGAAGCCCCCAAATTAGACTTCAAGTCCACGCAGAGAGAGGCCCTACCGTGTGCCAGGCCCTGCTCCACAGAATGACGGAGGGTGGGTCTGCTTTCTGCTTCAGGGGACCCCAGGATGAAAGGTGTGAGTTCCCGGAGGCTGCGCGGCGTTAGAGAGTGTCTGCTGCAGCTTATACCACCGAATCCATCCGTGCCTTTGTTCTTGGTGACTACGAGTCTCCCGGCCCAGGGGAGGGGGCTGGGCGAAGACCCTCCTATAATGGGCCCTGGTCACCTGCTTTGTACCAATTCAGGGAAGCAGGGCGGCGGCCACCACTGGTGTTCCATTGTACAGACGAGGCAATGGCAGCTCAGTGAGGTGAAGGGGTTCACCCTCCCTCTTTCATCCACCGGGTGGTGTACGCTCAGTCCAGAACCCTGACTTGGAGCAGTGACATACAGAGGCAGCAGGGAGCCACAGGGCTCGGTAGCAGGCCAACTTCAGATGGAGTGGGTGCTTCCCCTTTGAGGAAATGATCTCCACCCCGCAGGGACTCGGCCCTGGGGGCGGGGGTTGCAGGGAGCATGTGCCTGCCTCTGACCTGGCAGAGGGACGCCTGGGAGCCCTGAGCTCACTCAGACCTGTGTGCCAGCTCTTCACGGCCACCCGGAGGGGGAGCCGGGGCCTCCGGGCACCCGGATGGACAGCTCCTCCCTGAGATGTCCTTAGGAAAAGGGGGATCCAGCCTCTCCTCTTCAGGAGCCGTTTATAAGAATGGTCTCAGTGCTCATGGCAACTCACATCGCCGGCGGTGTCGCCAGCTAAGAAAGATGGCAGAGAGAAGAGTGTGTGTCCGTATGTTGATGCCTTATATATCATGTATCTATGATTCTTGCTGCAATATACCAAGATGCTAAGTGATTATCTCTGACAGTAGGATTATGGATAATTTTCATTTTCTTCTTTTTGTCATCAGTATGTGATGAGGTTTCAACAATGAACCTATTTTTACTTGTGTAATAAGAAAAACAAAGTTATTTTTAAAAGCAAATGTATGTCTAAGTGATGTAATTTGTTTGCTGGCCAGAACAGACTAGAACCGGGGTAGGCCACTGCAGAGCCTTTCCTACTGACAGCTCCCCTCAGATCTGTCAGCGGGGATAAAGCTGTACACGCTCAGTGGCCTTTCTGTCATTGTTATTTTAACAAGTTATCCAAATAAGACATGAGTAGTGCATTCCTGTGGAACAACACAGAAGTGTATCATCTGGCCTGGGGAGGACCCGGGCCACAAACTTGCTGTAATTTCAGAATTCTACTGAGAATCATGCAGTTCTTCAAATCACAATTTGACCAGCATATTTCTCCTATTTGACCTGGGTTAACATTATGCAATGGGAGAGGGACATGCTTAACATGGGGTCTGCGATGCCCACTCTCCCACAGCCCCCAACAAATGCATCGCTCAGTGAAAATGAATATTTAGTTATTCTGTTGCTGATTTGATTACCAACACCGAAAAAAGGACTAATACTGTGACATGCTTTATGTATCTACTTTTATCTTAAACAATGACTTAACATGTCTTTTCTGTGATGGTGGGTTTTTTTTGTTGTTTTTTGGGTTTTTTTGGTGAGGAAGACTGGCCCTGAGCTAACATCTGTGCCCATCTTCCTCTATTTTGCATGTGGGACGCCTCCACAGCATGGCTTGATGAGTGGTGTAGGTCTGCACCTGGGATCCGAACCCGCTAACCCTGGCCGCCAAAGCAGAGCACACCAAACTTAACCGCTATGCCACCAGGCTGGCCCCAAATGATGATGGTTTTTTTGGGCTGAGTTATGTCCCCAAAATTCATACGTTAGAGTCCTAACCCCAGTACCTCTGAGTGTGACTGTATTTGGAGACAGGGTCTTTAGAGAGGTGATTAAGGTTAAATGAGGTCATTGGAGTGGGGCCCTAATCCAATAAGACTGGTGTCCTTACGAGAAGAGGCGATCAGGACACAGACACACAGAAGACCATGTGAGGACCCGGGGAGCAGACGGCCATTTGCCAGAGGCAGTGTTGCATGTGGACCTGAGCCCTCCACGCTGCCATGGCACTTTGGGTGGCAATTCGCCTGTGGCCTCATGTCCTCGAAATCTGTGTTCCTCTGACTGTCTCCTGCTTCTCTTCCTTTCCTCTCCCCACGGGGCTCAGTTCTTTCTAGAACACTCGAGCTCTTTCCCGCCTTGTGGCTTCCCACTGCCTGAGAAGAACATGCTGGCTCCAACCACCGTCCTCAGAGAGGCTTGCTGCCACCGAGTTGAGGGCCGACCCTCTCCTGCCACCATCTCTACATCTGATCTCGCTCACTGCTGGGCTTACCTGTCTGAGCACTGCACTCAGGTGCCCCTCTCCCAGCTCCTGCCATGACCAGTGAGCAGAAGTGCCTCTTGTGCATGGCTACAGCTCAGCACCTAGACTGTGGCTGGCACAGAGTAAGTGCTCCATCAGGATAATCACTGAGTGCACGAATGACTCGTTGCTTCGGAAGTTATCAGCAGCTCTGCTGGAAAGCACCATGATGCAGTAACATGCATGCCCATTGAGGCATCTGTTTCTTTGGGGAAACCCATGGGGTCTTGTGACAGGAAGGCCTCAGTCACCCTCCAACCTCTTGACCCAAGTATTGCAGTTAGGCCCAATCTTGCATCCAAGCACGCGCATCACACGTTTCCTGGGCACCTCCTGGATGCTGGGAGCTGAGGGATCAAGGCTTAGTGGAGCGAGGAGCTCACAGCCTGTGCCGAGATGGCAGGAGAAGCTGGAGGACCAAGAGGGGGAGAGTAAAGAAAGGGAAGAGGCACAAGTCCTCAGATGGGCACAGCATGAGGGCATGTCTCCTAGGATGGAGAAGGAGCCCAGAGGGAACCAGCACCTGGGCAGTGGGTGTAGCTGAAGCATTTCTCAAAGTGGGGTCAGGGCACTCCTAGTCTCAAACTGGAACCCCCAGGAGTTCCTGTGCACCAGACTTTGAGAACCACTGTCCTGGAGCAGTCCCTTAGCAGACGGAATAAATGGCCCTTAGAGGGAAGAGGTGGTAGGGCTGAGCAGAGAGGGGACACCCTTAGGAATGAGGACCTTGGAGAGGAGGAGGCGGGGATGGACAACCAAGGTGGTCCCAGTGGCTGTGGACTGCAAAAGTGAATGGTCTCATCCACAGTGCAAGAGGGCAATGCAGAACTGAGCAGTGTGTGGGTCTGGTCACAGAAGGAGCAGGCATTGCAGGCTATGGATTCCTATTTCCCTTTGAAAGTGAGGTTGCTCAGCTGTGGGTGAAGAGAGGAGAGTGCAGAGAGCCACTCAGGGAGGGCACATGAGCCTCTGATCTTTGGGGGTCCCACAGGTCAGCTCGTGGGCGTGCAGCAGGCGGGAGTCATGAGGTCTGCAGGGGAGTCTAGGAAGGAGGTTGATGATGAGAATAGTGTTGGTGGTAATAACAATGAGACTGTGCATTCACTCTGATCCCCACAGCTCCCCACCCCCACCACTGAGGCAGGCTCCATCATGACCTCATCGGTCGCACTGACCAGGCAGAGCCACTCACCCAAGCCCACATGGGCAAGAATATATTGCTAAAGGAAATCTTAATGCAGGGCTAAGAAAATCCACAAGTGCCCCAAACTCTATTTCTATTGAAGCTAAAACTGTGTGCTAAAGAGCCTTGCTGTCACTGACTGCCCCCAAATATATTTTAAATTGAACACACGGGTCCCTGACAGCATTTGCACGTCCTGTGTCCTTGGAAAATGTGACTTTAAAAATGTCTTATAAGGACATAAGGATAGGAGACCACCAACAGAGGCTAAAATACTCTGATTTGGAGCCAGTATGGGGCCAATTGACTATCCGGCAAGTGGCCAGTGGGCAGCCACCATGGATCTCACACTTTCTTCTCTCCCGGTAGCTCTTTCTGGAGGCATCACAAGTCAGCAGCTTCCCCTTCCCAGCTCCCAAGGTCCCTGTGGCAGGGAGGGTGGCGTCCCTTCTCTCCAGACCCCTTCCTACACAGGCGCTCAGGATACGCCCAGCCCCAGCGAGGCTCTGTGCTCTGCCGGCGAGCGCGGCTGGGGCGCAAACCCAGGCGCAGACCGGGCCCCGGCCCCGCAGATTGCCCCAGATCCCACAAGTGCGGGCGGGCAGACCTCGTTCATCTTCATCCCGCTTCGGAGCGCTTGGGCGAGCGCTGGCAGAGAGCGATGCGTCCCGTCGGTCTCCCCAGAGCCTGGCCTTCTCGTTGCATTCCTGAGTCTGCAGGGAACCGGCAGAGGGATGGCGCTCCGCCGGGTCCCCGGGTGCAGGGCGGAGGTGCGCGCCTCCCCTCCGGGACTCCGGGTGATTCACATCAAACAGTGGGCGCCTTTGTTCTTGCCGGCTCTGCGTGCGCACGCGGGGCTTTCTTGCTCCTCGGCGGCCTCGAGGCGTGAGCACGCCCGTGGTCGCCCGGCGGGGCCACGCTAATTACAGCTCTGCCTGCTCCCGCCCTCCGCGCCTTTGAAGTGGGTGCCGCTGCCCCGCCGGCCTCGCACCCCGGTAATTGCAGCTTCCCTCCAGGGCCGGCTGCAAGTTTCCCTTGGTCTTTTCAGCAGGTTGTTGGAGGAAATTACAATGCAGCTCCCAGTAGAAGGTAAAACCTATGCTTTTATCGGGTTTAGATTAATGTGGGTTAATCTGTAAAGAATTTTAAGAACATGCTTTGTGTGGTAAGGATGGGCTTTGCCTGGAGGCGGGAACTGGTGTCCCGGGCAAGTTGAAAATGACAGGCTTGGTGAACCAGGCAGAGGAAGCAGCCTGGTGGCCTCAGCACCGAGGCTGAGGCGGTGCCCTCTGTGGTGCCTGGGAGCAAACCTGCCCCACATTCCTCATCCTGCCTTTAGAGCATTGTAGTCAAGAATAGCACCAAGCAGAAAGCCCTCACTAGTTCGCCGTTTTTGCATCTGCTCCCTTTTTTATAACTAGTTAATTAACTTGAGTGATTAAAGTCATTCGGCTTTAGGTTTTTTTAAATAAGCCAAAAACCAGTTAATGGGGGGAAAAGGAGGGAAATGTTTCCTTCTAACCGCCCCCCTCTTTGGTTCTCTGTAAGAAAACGTAACGGGTGAGGCCTTTAGAGATGACCACTGCGGCAGTAAATGTGCTTCTAGAAATCATTACTTGGGGTAAGGACAGAGAGTTGTGGTGCTGAGAAAAGTAATAAATAGAAATTCAGTATGGCTTCCCCTGGCCGTGCTCCTGGTAACAATGAGTTGCCTTCCTTCTTTCTGGAATGGATGGCTTCCCTCAGCCCTGTCTACATCTGCTCTCCACACTCTTACATGAGACCCACTGTGAGCAAACCTGGCTGAGCCCAGAACCTTCAAAGGAAAACTCCCAGGGCCCTCCTTGAACCACAAATATGACACAATTTACTGAACCCTTGGACAGGGTTTATCTGGGTGGAGTCCATACTAAAGAATCTCTTAGAAGCTTATGGGATCTTATTAGAGGTCAGAAGAGTGTAGAAACAGTAAATAAATGCCTAAGGCCTGTCATAACCTACTTAGGGAATAGAGGGACCCCCTGAAAACAGATCCTACCATCTGAATCCACGTAAATGGAGCCCATTGAAATTCCGTAGGAGTGGTTTCCAGACTTAAATTTTAATTTAGAAGAATCTTTCTCTCCTAGAGTGACATTGCCTGGAACTTCAATTTCTAAGAATAATAAAAGCAGAACTCCCCCGTTTGCAGAGAGGTCAGGAGCCGGGAGCCTCACCTTCTCAGCTCAGATTCCTCCCCCTCCTCCTCCCCTCTCCTCTTCTTCCTTCTCCTTCCTTTCCTCTTCCTCCTCAACCTCAGCTCTCCCCTCCCCACCCTAGGGTGTGCCTTGGAAGACAATTTAAGAAGCATTGCCTTAGGTGTAGTTAGCTTCTCCGGAGAAACGGATATATATACATATACATATGGAGAGAGATAGAGAGAGAGTTTAAAGAATTGGCTCATGGGACCATGGAGGCTAGCAAGTCCAAAAAGTCGAAAGTCGGCCAAGTGGGCTGCAGGCTGGAGAACCAAGAAAGAATTGACACCGCATCTCAAATCTGAATGCAGACTTCTGGCAGAGTTCCTTCCTCCTGGAAGGAACCTAGTCTTTTTCTTAGAGACCTTCAACCAACTGGATGAGGCTCACTCACATTAGGGCAGATCCAAATGCTAATCTCATGTTAAAAATGCCTTCACAAAAATATCCAGACCTGTTTGACCAAATATCTGACTACTGTGGCCCAGTCAAACTGACACATAAAATTAACCATCACACTAGCGAACTTCAGAGCGTCATTCATTACCCAAATGAGGGCACTTTCTCCCAGAACATTTCCTGACAATAGTCAAAGTATTCTAGACCGTGGAAAAGCATGGGAAGCACCCCAATTAATTTTATAAAGCTAGCATAACCTTAGTATCAACCCACAGTGAGGATAGGAAGTTTATTAATTCATTACAGATTATTGAATGCTGTGTACAAGGGTGAGTCCAAAGAGGCATGGTCTGGGCTTGTGGAGCTTCCAGTCTGGGGAGAAAGACAGACATCATGCAGAGGATCACCTGAGTGAGTGATCAAAAGCGCCCTGGAGGAGAGGTGCACTCCCCAGAGGAGTTAATTAGGCCAAGGAAGGAGGAGGGTGTCGGGGAGAAGGCCGAGCCTGGGAACAGGCCCAGTAGGAAGAGGTACATCCTGCATGGGGGTCTGAGACAAACCCCATAGGCTGGAGCCCAGAGGGAGGGCGTGTGTGTGGAGGGGTGAAACTGTAGCCGGGTGGTGGGCAAGGCCAAACCCCAGGGCCTAGTAGGCCACACCCTGAATGTTATCTTTATTCTGGAAACAACCTGAAGCCACTGAAGGGAAATCAGTCCGGCCAGGTTTGAATTCTGCAGAGACTGCTACGGACAGGTACAGGAGGCCTGGAGGGGTGCCGGCCACAGCAGCGTGGAATGAAGGTGGCTGGACCAGAAAGGCAGCGGGGGCAGGGGGCAGACGTGTTTAAGGGTGAACTCAATGGGACTTCCTGAGGGAGGAGGCAAGAATGAGTTCCGGGTTTCTGGCCTGTATCCCTGGGAACGCTGGGACAGTGCCTTTGAGACACCCAGGAGGATGTCAGGTGGGTAGCTGCAAATAGAGCCTGGTGCTCGGCACAGAGGGGCAGACTGTGACACGTGTTTCTCTGCCTTATGCATCCAAGGAAACACTGGGACCCGAGGGGGCTGCCTGGAAAGAAAGCAATGAGAAGAGAAGAGTGTGAGTGTGAAAGCAAGTGTTGTAAATGAAACATCGGACCCAATCCAGCAGCATGTTAAAAGAAAAATGCACCCTGACCGCTGAGCCTTACTCCAGGTGTGTAAGGATGGCTCAGCATCGAGAAAGAGACCCTTGTGATTAATTCCATTGACAAATTAAAATAGAAAACGTGAAATCCTATCATGTGCAAAAGCATTTGAGAAAATGCAGTGGCCATTCCTACTTTAAGTAAAAGAGGAAAAGAATAATTCTTTAATATGATGATGCTACCAAACCTCCCAGCCATTCCCACTGAAATCAGGAATGAGATGAGCCCACTGTCGTCCCCGTTTCCAACATTGTTTGGAAGGCTCTCGTTCATCCTATAAAATAAGAAAACAAAGTGGTACCCAAAGAAAAACAGAAGAGCCAAAATTATTTTTATTTGCAGACAATGTTTGTTTACTTAGAAAAACAAGAGACTCAAATCCCTTAGTAAATTTGAGGTTGCTAGATACAAGATAACTGGACAAAAAGAACCAATTTTCTTTCTACTAGTAGTAACCAATTACAAATGGAAATGAGAGATTATGTTCACAATGATGATAAAATTATAAGTAAATTTATAGGATATTTATAGGAACAACTTTATAGAAAAAGTGCAGGACCTCTAGAGTCAAAACTGTAAGTTTTTTTTTATGAACTTAATTCAAGATTGGAATAAACAGAGAGATCTACATGTCCCTGATTGGGAAGACTTCATGTCATGCAAATGCTCATTATTCTGAAATTATCTATACATTTATTACCATTCCTATAAGTATTGCTTTAATTTTTTTTTGCTTTTTTGTTTGATTTTGGTTTGGGAGGTGGTGATGAGAACCGATAGTTTTTGAAGTTCCTGTGGAAGAGCAAATATGTGAGAATTGCTAACACAATTTTGAAAAGGGGAAACTGGTGCGTATGTCCTTTATCTACAGATATGAACCCTGACTATATGCACTGAGATCAACGTAACGTGCTGGCAAAGGAAACAGACAAAGAGATTAGCAGAATGGAGGTTAGTGGAATGGATCCAAGAGTCTGTAGGAGCCCAATTCATCACGCGTGTGGCAGGTGAGGGGGAAAGCAGAGGTATGTAATCAATGGAGCATTCATAACAGCTTTCTGGAAACAGAGTTCAACTCACTGCATTCCACATATCCGAGATCACACTCCAGATGGGGCAGAAGTAAACAAACATGCAACAGGACAGCAGAGAAATGTAAAGATTGTCTTTAAAGACCCATAAGTGTTAAGGAAAATGTTGCTGACTAAATAAAATACCTGGCAAAAGATAGAAGCATCAAAAAGTATGTTAGAAAAAACAAAAACAAAAACATTTAAACCAAAGTATCAAGAAAGAAGTGGTAGGGAGGAAATATTAGTGGCAGCCCTTTCTCAGAAGAAAGGTGGATGGCCTAGCCTACTATCCAAAGAGCTCTCACTCTCCCATTCAATAACCCTAAGAGACCTCTCTTACGGAATCCCTCTCCACATGGAATTCCAGCTGCGCGTCCTGGAGACAACAGCCTCTTGTGCCTCTCCAGGAGCAGTGGGGCCCCGGCGCTGGCTGGCCCTCCTTGTCCAGGCTGCCAAGAATTCAGAAGTCTTTCTAGACTCCCTGTCACATGTCAAGTGCTCTCTTCTGTTCCCCAGAGACCTTTTCAAACATCCTTAGAATAGTGGTCATTAAACACCAAGTTATGGTATATTGTGGAGGAATTTTGTGTCTTTAAATTATTGAAAAGCACTGAGGTTCCACAGTGTCTGCCTGAGTAACAGGTTAGTTTAATAGAGCCCCAAACTCGGGGAATTGGATGGCATCAGCGTTGTATTTTTGTCTCATGGAGTTCTCCTTTCAAATTTCTCCTTTCCCAGCCACTTCTCCTCACTTCCCTGGAGAGAGCGTCCTTCCCGGGAAGCCCAGGGCGGCCCGCCTGTGGTGTTCGCGTCGGTGGACTCAGTGAAATAAGCGGAGTTGTCAGCAGGGTCGACGCAGGCCTCCTGTGTGTCGCTGCAGTGGACAAAGGGGAGCAACGGTCTGCCCCCGAGTTAAACGGGGTGTGTCTGCGGAGCGTCTCGGGAGATTTTCTCTTTTTTCGTTTGGAGGCAGACCCAGGACGGGCTAGTGGGCCGGCCTGAAACTCCAGGGCTGGTGGGGCCTGTGTCTTGCTAACAACTGGGGGTTTTCCCAGCCTGCTTTCCGGGAGTGAAGTCCCGACTCTGTGAGGTTTGGGCAGGCTCTGAACAAACCCCGAAAGAGCTCTGATCTCTGGTCTTGTGGCAGGGACATGCTTGTTCTTTACACATGCGTCTGTCTTAGTGGGTCCTTGGGACACGTCCCCATGACTTTAGTGCGTGTGACGTGGGGAGAAGGATTTCCATGGCAAATGAGCTCGGAGAGAACTGGGGGAGAAAGCTGTAGGCCCGATTCCTCGCTGCTGTTGGCTCAGGGGCTTCAGTGTGGGTGTGCTGGTGTGTCCCCCAGGGAGGGGACGTCCTCCCTCTGCTCACTGTGCATCTCAGAGTGCGTGTGCCCAGGACATGTGTGGAGAGAGGCTGCTTCCTGTCAGTTATATCATCATTTAATTTACAGGGTGTCCCCACGTGCAGGTCTTACAGGGCCGGTCTATAGATGTGGAAGTGAAATTCAGAGCACTTAAGTGGCTTGTCCAGGGTCATAAGGGGACCAGTCTAGAGAAGGAAATTCTGACCTTTTTTGTGCATTTGGTCACATGTTTCTGTAGTTTTGAATACAAGCAAGGTTTCCACTGATTAACCCTAGTTTGTCATCGAGCATATTATGGGTATTACTGGATCAAATGTAATAGAAGGTACATGTGATTTCAATTCTTCAGATCTGGTTGTTATAAAACAACACACGATTTCATTTTTATCAACCAGTTAAAGGTCAGCAAGAGACCTAGGGTCAGAGGTCAACAGTCATGTGGCAAGGTCAGCAGGAATCACAGTGACACTGCCTGGGTTTTTGTCCCTACACAGGTGCCACCTGCCCATCCTGTGGGGAGTCACCCGCCCTCCTGACCTGCCCCTGCCCCTCCCAGGGCCTCTGGCCCACAGAGTGCTCACCAGTTGGAAAGAAGGGAGGAAAGCTCCATGTATTCCATTTACACAGCTGTCCTTCCTTTCACCCACTGGTGGTGAGGAGTTGTACCGTGCACATGAACGTTTCACAGCCCCCGAGATCCAGTGAGGTCAGAAAGTCTCTGTCCTACACCGTGTGCTGGCCGTGCCGGGCTGACACAGGGGCCTGGGGGGTGAGGAGGCCCACTGCATGGGTTCGCCTGGCACTCCGAATGGGGCTGTATGACCCCAGGTAACTGACCCAGTGACTAGCGCGGAAGCCATTGATCGGTTAGTATCTGTGGGAGATGTATATATGTCTATATCGACAGACAGACAGACAGACAGAGACAGAGACAGAGAGAAAGAAAAGGAATCTCTTCAGTCACAGGGGTGCTTTTCCGGAAAGAGCCTTTGACTCACCCTCTCTTCCTTCCCACCTCTCTCTCTCTGTCTCTCTTTGTCTCTGTCACTCTCTCTGTCTCTGTCTCCCTCCCTCTCTTTCTGTCTCCCTCTGTGTCTTTCCCTGTTCTCTCTCTCTGTCTCTCTCTGTCTCTCTTTGTCTCTGTCTCTCCCTCCCCCTCCCGCCCTCCCCCACAACAAGCCCTAAACCCAGGGTCCCTGCTCGTCACAAGCACCTTCTGTGTCAGACCAGCTGCTGCCCAGACCTCAGAGCTGGGGCTTCCCCCGGGGGAACTTGGAAATCACAGTCATAACACCGTCGTTCTGAAATGAGGACAAATGTGCATTTTAGGAGCCTATGAAAGGGGTCCTCCTGACCCAGGGAGAGCTACCCATGAGGGACCACGATGCCAGGGGTCTCCATCCAAGGGCATAAACCGGGCACGGGACGCCCTCGGAGCTCTCTCCCAGCAGGTCCTGTACGCTGTAGGGAGGGGCTGGCAGGCAGGGTGTGTTAAAAAAGAATAATCGCACTTAGGAGCTGTCCTGCCTGGAGCAGCGCTTCACGTTAACTGCAGTTTTGGGAGGGCAGACTGAGTGACCCTGGGCCTTGATGACATGGACCAGCTGTGGGCACGCAGGCGCAGCCGAGGGGTGCGAGCTCCCCTCCCCGGGGCGACGCTTCTCCTCTGTCTTCTCATTAGCTGTTCCCCTTGAAGGACTGACTTCCCTCCGCAGGGAAATTCCTGAAACCCAACAGTTGACAAACCCACACACCCTCGGGAGGGCTGGGCACCAGATAAAAGCCCTCTGCGGTAGCCGACTCCTCCTGGGGACAGCCACTGCTGAGCTTGGGGACCGCCGCTGCCGCCGGGTGCCCAGCAGAGCACAGGGACCTGCGCCCAGAGCCTCGGGGCACACACCCTCGGGGATCTGCTCCTCCGCAGCTGGTGGCCGGCCTCGCGGTCCTAAAAGGCAGGCAGTGCTGCAGTCTACCCCGAGGAAAACAGGTTCTCTGAGTTTTTCTGGTTTGCTCTCAGCTCTCCACTGAACGATCTATTTCTGTCTTTCCTTCGGGAAAAATGCGCTTTGACAATGACTAATCGCAGCCGTGCGGAGATTTTATCAGCTGTCACCTGCACAGCAGGACCCAAGCCCGTGCGGAAATGAGCAGATAGCCAGGCAGCCGCAGCCCCGACCTGCCAGCACACCTGCCTCCCCTGGCAGAGCCGCTAGAAGGTTTCCTGCTGTGGGCGGTGGGCATGTGGCCATCACAGTGACCGCCCTGGGGCCCCGAGGCAGACCCAGGTGTCTGAGGAGCAGCTGCCTCCCCGTGGGCCGAGTGTGGAGCCCCTGGATGGAGCTTGGGACCCCAGCCCCTCATGTCTGTCCTGCTGACGCTGTGTGTCGCACTCCTGCCCCTGGCGACCCCAGGCCGAGGTGCCCAGCAATGGGAGCCCTGCACAGGTAATGGGGTGACACGGGGACAGGGGCGGGGCACCGTGCCAGGAGCCGGGAGGGTGTCGTGCGCGTTGAATGCTGCTTTCTATTGCCGATTCAAGGCCACTGGGGGTCCAGTTGCTTTAGGAGCGCCAGCAGGTAGCACCCTGGGGAGAAGGGCAGAGGTGGGCCGTTGGCGGCAGAGATTAGAGGGAACAGCTTGGCGGTCACAATAGAAACGCGGTTCCTTAAAATGCTAACAGGGTGGGGAGAGTTTCAAAGAGTTAACCAGCTGCCGCCTGCGGCCCTTCACATGTGTTTACCTGCTTTGCCTCTGGGAAGGAAGGCCTTACAGCTGCTCTGGGAAGGAAGGCGCAGAGGCAGGTCCCCCATTCCCTCTCTGGACAGAGAACCCCAGGTCTGCACTCAGCAAAGCACAGGGCCCCCCAGGCCTGATAGTTCTGTCCCAGAGAAGCAAGAAAGGTGGGAACAGTCTCAAACACACCGACACTGGAGCCAAGAGCAGGGCCCTTTGGGGTCAGCCCCCACCCAAGGGGAGAGTGCCACTGGGGACAGAAGGGAAGCCGAGGGGAGATGCTGCCCCCTCCTTTTTAGAAAGGCCATGTGGATTTGCTAATGACCATGACATTATCATACCTTTCTGGAGTTCCTACCTAGAGATTTTATTTATCGAACCTCACCTTAAAAAGCATACTGACGGGAAGGAGACCTGGCCGATAGAAGCCGGTTTCAGGACGTGAGCGAGCGGTGCAGCACACATGGCCTCGGCAAGAGGTCGGGCGGTGTGGGTGTCGGAGGCGCTGGGGTGGTTTGCTCTGTGGATCTGGTTTTATTTGTGAGTTACTCATCCTGGGTCCCTGGAATCCTCTGAAGTCCCCTCCATGTATGGTTCTTGGCTCTGGTGGCACTTGGTTCCCAATGACGTGACCAGGAGATGACCAATGATGACCCAAGTTTGGAACACTGACCTGGGAGGGGTTCTGTAAAGGTCCCCAGCCCCCGGGGAACAGCCAGGGCAGAATGGGGGGAGGTGAGCAGGCCCTGGGGGGCTGGAGCAGCCACCATGTGGGAATGTCGGGGGAGCGCCTGCTCCTTGGCTCCGGGGGCTGCTGCACCTGCCTGTGGGGACTGCCTGGGGACGAATGATTTTACAAACAGTACAAGAGCCAAGTCCATCTGCGGCCAAGCAAAATCCCCTGGATTGCCGCGCTTCCTTCCCTGACAAAGGCCAACACTTGGAGTCCAGGGTGCACGGCAGGAGGACCCCATGCGGCACCGGAGCCCACCATAATCCTGAGCGCACGGCAGTCTCCGTGGTGGGAGATGAGTCACTGACATGTATCTTCATGTTCCCCTCAGCACTGGGAACAGAATCAATCTGCATAAAATAATAATAAAGGTGATTTATAAAGCCCGCCCCCTCTCCCCTGAAGGCGTGTTGCAAATAGTTAAAAGATGACCCAGTTATAAATACCGAGAACTGGGGAGGAAAGATAAAAGTCAAGTCAATAATATTGCACTGAATTTGGACCGCTCCCAAGACACTTGCATAAAGCCGACTCAGGGTGTCAAACGGTTAACAAGGTCACTTTGATTCCATCCAGTTCTGAAAAGCACACGAATTTCCAGTGTAGGGCTGTGTGTGTGGGGAGGTTGGCTCCACTTTCCTTTAGGCCTTGTTTGTGGGTCTGCGCCGCTGTGTGTGTGAAGTGCTAGGGGCCCAGGCTTTGAAGTCCTGGCCCCCGAGCCTGTGACCGCTGACAACATCACCCTGGAGCAGTGATTGGTGGCAGGCAGGCTGTTTGCAACACAGCTGTTGAGGTGCCCCTTGGCGCCACCCTCCTTTCTCATGAGGGCATCGTGCTGGGGAGAGGGGGCCCCTTTGATTGGCAGCAGCATCCCATCTCTCTCTGTCCTGTGTACAGACTCGCTCCATGCTATTAGGTTGCAAATAACTCACTGTAGGGCTGAGGGAACCTTACAGTCGGCTGGGATTTTTGGGAGTCCCGGACCGGGCAGGGCAGTAGAGGGAAGAAAATCTGTCTCTTTATAGCTGCACCTTAGAAGGAGTTAACTCATGGGCAATGGCGGGGCGGCCAGAGTGGTCCAGGAGCTAGAGAACAGAAGGGATGATGGCTCAAGGGGACTGCGTGTCTGTAGGGCTGGTAGGGCTTCAAGTTCAGCGTCCAGGAGGCCTGGGGAGGGACAGTCCTGGAGGCCTGGGGGTTGGAGGGAGGGCCTTGTCTGGATATGTTGTGGCCACTTCTGCCCGGCTTTCTTAAGAGCAGGACAGCAGCTGTGTCCTGGCCAGCTGAAGTGGGCGGGGGAGCTGGCAGTGCTCATGGGAAGCTGTAATAGTCAGGATCACGCAGGTGGCAGGTTGCAGACGGAAGAGCGGCTCACCAGGTGACTAGCATGTGGGTGAGCAGCAGCTGACCAGTGCCCTTCTCTAAGAGGTGTCTGCGGACACCTCCTCCAGGTAGGCGGTGTGGCCAGTTGTGCTGATGGGAAAATAGGGGTTAAATGTCTGCCCAGTGTCTGGCATGGACCCTCCAATGAGGGATGGCCCAGGGGGTGGTGCTGGCCCTTCTGCGCAGGTGCGTCTGAGGATGGGTCAGGTATGAGAGAGCCTCAGCCGAGCCAGAGAGATGAGCCCTACAGGCGGTCAGTATGAACCACACTGCCGGGGCTTGGAGCAGCCTCGGCAGGAGGGTGGCAGGGGCTTTGCAGCAGAGTGGCTGGGGGCTGAGGGTGTGAGTGGGGTGTGTGGGGTGGGCTCCTGCTGGGTGAGTGTGGCAGGCAGGATTTTAAGGCGAGATGCCTTTTTATGAGCTGTTGGCTTCCCTGACCCCAGGTGCCAGGCTTCTGTTCCTTGGGCCTCTCAGCCACTCCACCGAGCTGGGCCCAGCCACCTCAGGACAAAGAGGTTGAAATATGACTGCTAAGATCTCCCAGCTCCTGCGAGAATCCTGTGACTCTGGGTTGCATGGTGTGTGGTGCCAGGGGAGTGGCTGGGGGTGTCCTGCGGGGAGACACCTGGGTGGGCTGTGTTCTAGACGTGGGCTCTCAATCAGGGAGTGAGCAGCAGCTGTGGTTGGGGGCGGGGGAGGTGCTGGGGCAAAATCCCTGTGGGCCGTCCCCAACTCAGCTTGTCCTGACCCAGCCTCGTCTTTACATGGACGGGGGCCAGGGCAGAGGGATTCTGTGGGAACCAGAATGGAGACAGCTGGACCCCAATGGGACGGGGTCACCAGCAGGCTCCAGAGGGGCTGGGCAGAGAGAAGAGGTGGGGTGGGGCCTGGGAGGCACAACTGTCACCTGCTGCTGGGCGTCAGGATAACAGCCTTCGGATGTATCTCCGGATTGTGCCCGAGAGTGTCGACCGCTAACTCTGGGGAGGGTCAGACGTGGGCTCCACACCCAGGGCTTAGGGCCTTGGTGAGGCGTCAGGACTAACCCACATGGCACCCCTCCATTTCCCACTCCTCCCTGCTTCATTCGCTCAATACCCCTGCAAGGAAGGCACCGCGCCCACCGCTGGGGACGCAGCACAGGCAGTGTGGTCCCTGCCTGCTTGGAGCTCGCACTGCAGTCAAATCACAGCTGTGTGGTGGGCAGTGAGGGCCGCGGCAGGCTGTGACCTCCCCTAGGCGGGTGGGATCCAGGAGGGCCATTGAGGTGGAAAGTTCAGGGAGCCAGAGCCTCCAGGGCAAAGACATGGGCAGCGTGGGCCGTGTGCAGGAGTTGGTGGGTGGTCAGACCTCGGGGGCTGGGGGCAGGAGGGCTGTGTGCATCCCCGGAGCTAGAGAAAGTACTCAGGAAACGATGAGAACAGATTTCCATGTTCAAAGCTGGCTGGGGTGTGAAGGCCACCGGGAGGCCGCCCAGCAGAGGCAGCTGGCCTCCTTTGCAACTGCGGGGCCAGGAAGCTCCTCAGGCCAGGCTTCTACAGCGGTTCCTTCCTGGTGGTTCAAATGGACGGACTGCCCGTAAAGCCTGTGAGGCGGCTGAGAAGCCTGTTTGAGTGTGTCCCTGTCAGCCGTCCTTTGTCCACGTGGGCACGGCTTCCCACTCCATCCTTGGGTGCTGGGGGCACAAGGCTGAATCTGAGGCTGAGCCTCATGAGACCAGCCTCCTCTGAGCTCCACACCCCTAGGTGACCCCTCACACCGCACTGGGACGTCGGGGACGTCGTGGGGGGACAGAGGCAGAAAGGCCCGCCTCACTGGCTTGAGTGATTTTGCAGGGCTGGGCTGTTGGCAACTGGGAACAGCCTGCCCAACACTTCTAGTCACTTTTAGCAAAAGTCCATACACGCCATTAAATGAACCCTCCCCCGTCAGTACAGGCTCAGGCACCCGGGCTCTGGAGACACCACCACAGCCCTCCCCTTCCTCTCTCCAAAAACGAATCTCAGGGGGAACACCTCCTTCATTCCCAGGCAAGAAGAGGCCACCTCCAAACCAGGTCGCTGGCACTCTGCCACCACGTAGCCTGCACACTGTCACCCTGACACCAATTTCCTTTTTAACATTTCTCAACTGTTTGGCCAGGGCATTTTTTGGTCTGCAGAGAAATTAGGAAACAAAGAATATTCCTTTTTATTTTATTTATTTTTTTTTGAGGAAGATTAGCCCTGAGCTAACTACTGCCAATCCTCCTCCTTTTGCTGAGGAAGACTGGCCCTGAGCTAACATCTGTGCCCATCTTCCTCCACTTTATATGTGGGATGCCTACCACAGCACAGCCTGCCAAGCGGTGCCATGTCCACACCCGGGATTTGAACCCGTGAACCCTGGCAGCGGAAGCAGAACGTGGGAACTTAACCGCTGTGCCACCAGGCCGGCCCCAGAATATTCCTTTTTATAATGTAACCATACACTATATGCTGCTTCTATGGTTTTAATCTTTAAGAGTTAATCATGGATTTCCTGGCAGCCGTTTTCCAGGATAAAATCTAGGAAGCCACCAACGCAGGCTTCTGGGTCTGGGCTGGGTTTCCAGCTGGACCCCCACCAGCCCCCCGCAGCGCAGAAGACCCTCCCTCAGCCTGGACCTCGCAGCATTCCGCTCCTGGTCCCCCCTCCCTCCCCCTGCCCTCTGCTCCCCTACCCTATCCTCCCGGATGGATCCTGAATTCCCTGCTTGGAGGAGACCTCCCACTTCTCTCCGAATCCTGAGAGTCTGGGGGAGCGTCGGGGGTCGTGGTCCTCAGCTGTCACCCTCCCCCTCCTAATCTTGCATCTGCGCCTGAAGAAGCACCCTGGGCCCGGGCGGGGGGCTCACAACCCCTCCTCACCCCGGACCCGACGTGAAAGCCCGGTGTCTGTGTCCTCGGAGGGGCTCGGGGCTCCAAGGTGGGACTCCATCTGTTAACGGTTCACTCTTCATCCCACCCCCAGTCCGGGGACCGCGCCGCCGCCGGAGCCCAGAGAGCTTTGCCCTGGGGTGGGGACTTTGTGCGGGTCTCAGGCGAATCCAGTCTACCCAGCATCTCTGGCCACTTCAGTGGAACTTGGCCCGCCGCTGGGAGGTGGAAAAGGAGAGGAAACGCCGACCTTGCTTCCAAGGTGACCCCAGGGTCGGTTTACAGCCGGGCGAGCCCCCACCGCCCCCGCTCCGGCCGCGGGCGATGGAAGGGGAAGGGCGGGGCGACCCCGAGGGCTGGAGCTGCCCGCTTCTGGGAGGGCGAGAAACAACGGACCGCCGGCTCTTCCCGGGCCCTCGCCCTGGGCCTCGCCGCGCACCTGCAGGACGGGACCGTGTGCGGCCTGGGGGGACCACCGCCGGGGAGCGCGCAGGACGTGCGGGCGCGGGCCGAGCGCGGGGTGGCCGAGGGGAAGGCAGTGAGTGCGCGCGCGCGTGTGCGTGTGCCAATACGCGTGAGTGTGTGTGCACGCACGCGCCGCTGAGGAGAGACCGGGGCGTACCCACCCACCCAGGTAGGAAACCGTTTCGTTTCCTCGTCTTTGAGGCCGCGTGCGTCCCCGCGGTCTGCACGGGGCCCGCTGCGGCGCTGGCACAGCGAGGTCGCAGTCGGCCACGGGCGGCTCAGGTCCCGGTGCGCGAGGAGCGCGCGCCGGACTCTCGGGTCCGCGGGCGCCGGGCTCGGGTGCAGCCAGTGGGGACGGGGCTCGGGGACACCCTGCGCTCGGGACCGCGACCCTGCCCGGACGCCTCGCCCCGTGTGTGACACGTCTGGGGGTCGGGGGCGGAGCTTGGGGCGCACCGCGGAGGGGTCACCAGTGTTGGACGTCCCCGCGGGACGGAACGCAACAGCGTTCAGGCGCGTCCGCAGTTCGGGTCTTTTCTGGTTAACCCAGGCGTTCTTCGCCGCGCGCGCGCTTTCCGACGCAGCGGGCCCGGTCCAGTAGGGGTGGAGGTCAGGGGCCGGGAACTGGGGCGGGCCCCGCCGATCCGGCCGCAGCAGCTCCGCAGGCAGGGATGGGCCCCGCGGCGTCCGCAGCGCCGGGCCTGAGCCCCGTGGAGCCGCCGGCAGCCTCGCGCCCCATCGCGGCTGCGCGGGGACGTCCTGCCCCATCCGCGGGGGGCTCCTCAATCAATGCCGTGACGAAAAAGTGCGCATCTCACCACATTGTTTGTTTTAAAAACATTTTGGTGAGTGTAGTTTCCCACAACGGTCTCCAACTCTGGAGTATTGTATTTTATGCATTTCAATACGTGTTTCTGAGCAAGGGCCTATGGGTTTTCACACAGGACGTTGGGGCTACCCCGTCCGCTAGTCTCTGGGTGGCCGTGAAGTTGGTCAGGAGGAGAGTACTAAAGGCACAGAGAGGGCCTGCGGTGGCCAGAGACCCAGGGAATTCCCTGGCGGCCTATGACAACTGGGGAATTGACTTCACACACCCTCTCTTCCATAGTTGGGACCCAGGAGGGAGGGGCGGGTCCCTCAGGAGAGGGGGAGGGCGGGGACCTCAGGGGAAGCAGGGGTCAGGACTCCCACCTGTCTCCACAGCCCCAGAATGTAGCAGGAAGGACTGGGGGGGGGGGGGGCGGTTAGTCTGTCTGCACCCGTATGCCACCCAGTTCTTTTTTTTTTGAAGATTGGCCCTGAGCTAACATCTGTTGCCAATCTTCCTTTTTTTTTTTTTTTTTCCCCTCCAAAGCCGTAGTTGTATTTCCTACTCGTGGGTCTTTCTAGTTCTTCTATGTGGGATGCTGCCACAGCATGGCTGGATGACCAGTGCTAGGTCTGCGCCCAGGATCTGAACTAGCAAGACCCTGGGCCGTGGAAGCGGGAGCGGGTGAACTTAACCACTCGGCAGGGGGGCAGTCCTGACACGACCAAATTCTAATTGCAGGAGGGTAGTCCTACTTTCCACTGACGGGTTCCCTGAAGACCCTCCCCCCACTTTTAGGGGGGTGGCACTGGCAAAGCTGACCCAGCTTGGGGAGTGTGGCCCAGGTTCTGCAGGGGAGCGGCTGCGGGGCAGGTGATCTCTTAGGCCTGCTCTAAGGGGGGTGTTGACTGTTGACCTGCCTCCCTCGGGGGGTCGCCTTGCTGGATTTCATGGCCTCCTGGGAGGCATCAACAGCAGGGCAGGATCAAGAGCTAGGAGGTGGCACTGGTGGGGGTATGGAGGCAGGGGGCCCACAGGTTAGGAAGCAGCGCTGTCTGAGAGTGAAACCTGGGCGTGGGAAGCTCAGGGAAATTGGGGACCTGTCCAGACTGGCCCCAAGGGAAAACCCCCCAAGGGCAACAAGCCTGGGCCTCAGACCCCAGAGTGGGCCCTTGAAATCACCTACCCCCTGTCTTCTTCCCCTGACCTCTCCCACATCCAGGCTGGACCTGGGGCCGGGGAAGGGGTATTGTCATCGGCCTGTACGGGCACAGACAGACAGGGTTGGGACGTTTGAATAAAGGGCTAAGATTCAAGGGGAGATGGAGGGACAGGCTTAGGAAGCTGGTGGTTGGCAGAAATGCTCCTCATCAGCTGTGCCCCAGGGAGGCCCTAGACCAGCTGGTCTCCTGGCAACTAGGGCCGTGCCCTCTGGGTGTCGGCAGACTGATGGAGAAAGCCTGTTCTGGGGCGACAGGGCCCTCTTGCCACCAGGCCTACTGGCCAAGTGCCTACTGGCTGCCTGAATCCTGGACAGGCAGCACAGCCACCCCAGAGCTGCCCGGAGATACAGATGCAGGAGCCAGGGGCCGCAGGACAACTGGGGTGGGCCTCAGATCTCAACGCCATTGGAAATGCTCCCAAGACATGGCTTATCTCCAAGGTTGCTGAGGCCAGGGGTACGTGGAGGGCTGGAAAAACGAAATGTAAAACTGGGCCAGGAGAGAGGACCAGCAGAGGCAAGGACGGCGAGTTTATTCATTCTGTTCAAGACACGTCCAAGGTGGGGAGGGCAGATGGCTTCCAGGTAGAGGGTAGAGGCCCCAGTAAGGCTATGGGGAAGGGCTGGGGCCATGGCCATCAGAAACAACCAGGGAGCCACCAGTAATAGGGGAGGGCCGTCTCAGATTCACCCGGGCCTGATGTGGAGACTGCAGACTGAACCCTGGTTGTTGGGGTCTGAGGTCAGCGAGCATTCACGCTTGGATGAGTGCTGAAGCTTGTGCTGGGGTTACATCCTGACAGCGGCAGTGGGAGAGGTGCGGTGTCCCATAGTGCCCTGCTGGCCCTGGGCAACGTGCCCAGTCAGTAGCAGGACTTCTGGGCCGAGGTGGGGCTGCAGCGGGCCACGCAGGAGCACGTGGGGCGGCAGAGCAGGGACACGCAGGAGGAGGGTCTGCACGTGGGGCGGCAGAGCAGGGACACGCAGGAGGCCGGGCGGCAGCAGCTGGGCTGGCAGGAGGCAGGGCCGCAGCAGGAGGGGACGGGCACGCAGCAGGTAGGTCTGCACACCGGGCGGCAGATGAGGGACACGCAGGAGGAGGGTCTGCAGCAGGACGGGGGGCAGGGGCTGGGCTGGCAGCACGAGGGGGCTGGGCAGGGGGTTGCCTTGGAGCAGACCGGTGTGCAGGAGACGGGCACACAGCAGGCCTGCTGGCAGGGGGAGGAGGTGCAGCAGGAGGGCTGGCAGCTAGACTGCTGGCAGCAGGAGGCGTCTGAGCAGGGGGAGGCCCCAGAGCAGACGGGCACACAGCACACAGGGGTGCAGCAGACAGGGGTGCAGGAGACGGGCTCGCAGCAGGCTTGCTGGCAGGGGGAGGAGGTGCAGCAGGAGGGCTGGCAGCTAGACTGCTGGCAGCACGAGGAGTCTGAGCAGAGGGAGGGCCCAGAGCAGACAGGCACACAGCACACGGGCTTGCAGCAGACAGGGGTGCAGCAGATGGGCACACAGCAGGCCTGCTGGCAGGGGGAGGAGGTGCAGCATGAGGGCTGGCAGCTAGACTGCTGGCAGCACGAGGGCGTGCAGGAGCTGGTGCAGGCTGACTGGCAGGGGCTGCACACACAGCTGGCAGGGGTGCAGATGAGGCTCAGGCAGGGGGCCGGGGCGCAGCAGCTGGGGGCGCAGCAGGGGGGCTCGCAGCAGCTCTCTGGGCCGTCGTCCACCTGCCAGGAGGAGTCGGGGCAGGAGTCCCAGGCACCGGGCTGGCAGACCCGGCTGCCATAGCTGAGGTCGCTGGAGCAGATAGACAGGGTGGAGGCGGCCATGGTGGGGCGGTGGGGCTGGAGGAGGGTGTGTGTGAGTGTATGTGTGTGTGTGCCGGAGAGGGTGGTTGAGGGTGTGCGAGCTGCCTGGGGTGCTTGGGGCTTATATACCCCTCAGGGGTGCGTGTTGTCCATCGTGTGTTTCTAGAAGAGTCTATTTCCTTATTGTTGTTGGAGCAGGTCCCTGAGGATGCGCGTCCTGGATCCACAATGGGTAGGTAGCTCAGCTCATTAAACTCTCGAGAGGCTGAAGCCCAGGGGATGCAGGGAGCTGGGGGTGCCAGCACAGGGGGAGCATCGACCTGAGGGTGGACCCAAGGGGGCTAGTCGCTCCTGACGGCCCCTCTCTGAGCATCTTTCTGGGGCTTCTTCCTATCATTCCCCGTAGTTCTCAGCACTCAGTTGAATCATAGCGTATTTTGTTTTTCTTTTGTTATATCCTCTTTATTCTGGAGTGTAATCCTCTCCCGAATCCAGAGGCTAATGAATGGCTCGGGAGCTTTATTTATTTTTACGGTATTCCCCAACGCTTATATAATAGGTCTTGCTATGCCAGGAACTATTCCGAGCAGCTTTATGACGATTAACTCACTAACCCTCACGACAACCTCGTGAGGTGGGTGCTGCTGTTATGCCCACTTTGCAGATGGGGAAACTGAGGCACAACTGAGAACTCACCCCAGAGCCCTCGTGAGCAATCAGAAGACCCTGTATGGGAACCCCAATAGGCCTGTGTTCTTAACCATAAATTCTGCTGCCCCAGACAGCAGAGAGACACTGAAAGTCAGTGAGAAATCTGGATTCTGTCCGGGGGCGGTGGGGGGAGGGCGGGCAGGATGAAGTTTGATCTAGAAACCGTGGCGTGAGATTTATGTGAGAATATAGGGTGGGTGCTCAAGCTGGGACAAGAACAAGGCTCTGCGTCCCTCAAGGGAGAGGATTTGCATTTATTTACATGCAGGAATGCGGACACATGAGACTGAAGGGAAGCCACCCTTCGGAGGGGTCACTGGAGCGGCTGGAAGGTTTCCTTTTGGGAACTGGGTTGTTTTTAAGTTAAGAGCAAAGACATTCTACAGCCTTCTTTCTTGAGAACTCTGCGGCCCTGGGCTGGGGCTGGCCAGGAGGGGACTGAGAGTAAGGCAGGGCCGCTTGGCTGGACCCAAAGGGCCGGGGGAGCCTGACTCCCCCAGAAGGGGCGCGGGGAGGCTCTGCGGTGAACAGCCCGATGGGCCGCGTTTGCCAGCGCCCGCGGTGTAAACGTTGTCCCCAGGGCCGGTTTCAAGCTCTCGGCGGTGGGACAAGCGGCTTGCGGAAGTCCCGAGTGTTGAGCACTTGGCTCTCATAAGCCGCGTAGCGGGCACACCACGGGGGCGCGGACTGGAGGAGAAAGGGACCCAGGAAAGGGCTCTCCGGTGGTGGGGGTCCTGGCCACCCCGAGGGAGTCTGAGCCAAGTTGGGGCATGGCCAACCGGGGTGTAACCTAGCCAGCACTGCCTGCTTTGTGCCAGAATCGCCCCGACCCGCACCCTGCAGCGGGCAGCGTGAGAAGAGGGGCCGGGCTCCGTGCTGGGAGGCGGCTCCGTGGCGGCGCTTCCAGCCCAGAGGCGAGCGTTGGGTCAGTCGGGGCGCAGGAGTCGAGGGAGGGACCCGAGGGTGCGAGCACCCAGCGGCTGCAGGAATGGGGGAGGGCCCCACTTGGATGGCGTCTCCGGGAACCAGGGAGGCTTCCAGGTCGCCAGCGGGCCCCATGGACGGGCGTGGGAGGGTGACGTCGAGGTGCCCCTCTTGGCCGACACAGGCACTGAGCACACGGAGGTGCTGGCCCCCGCGGACCCACCTTTCCCACGCTGCTGCAGGACAGGCGCGCGCGGGGCTTGTCTGAAGGAACCGGCCCTCCCCGAGCCTGGAGGGACCGCGCCCCCGCTTCCCAAAGGCGAGGACTCCGAAGGCCGAGTGTCCTCCCCAGGGCGGGCCCCCTGCCTGCCGCACCTCCCCAGGCCCGGCCAAGGCCAGGAGCCTTGTGCCCTCGCGGTGTGAGCAGATGCCACGATGAGCCGGGAAGCGTGGCATCTACCTGGCGCGGTCCTGCGCGCGGTGCCGGCTAATTCACTCCGCGCCGCTGCGGCCGCTCTGCAGGCGCAGTGTCCTTCCTCGCTCCCTTCCCTCACCGCTTTCCTGTTCCACCTGCAGCCTCGAGTGTATATTTTTTTATTATAATCACTCAACAGTTATGTGTTATTGTATTTATCATTATGTGTGTGTCAAAACAATATATTCTTCCATTGGATTTTCTTTAAACGTTTTTTTATTGCGGTAAAATATATGTAACATAAAATTTGCCGTTTCATCCATTTTTTAAATGTGCAGTTCAGTAGCGTTAAGTCCGTTCACATTGTTGTGCAACCATCACCATCCTCCATCTCCAGAGCTTTCCATCTCCCCCAAAATGAAACTCAGTCCCCCTTATACACCAACTCCATCCCCTCTCCCCAGCCCCCGGACGCACCATTCTACTTCCTGTCTCTATGAATCTGACTGCTCTGGGGGCCTCGTGTAAGTGGAATCACACAGTGTTTGTCCTTTTGTGACTGGCTTATTTCACTCAGCATAATGTCGTCAAGGTCCATCGGTGTTGTAGCAGGGGTCAGAACTTCTTTCATTTTCATGGCAGAATAATATTCCATCGTGTAGATAAACCTCATATTGTTTTTCCCTTCATCTGTTGATAGACACTTGGGTTGTTTCCACCTTTTGGCTCTTGTGAATAATGCTGCAAAGAACATTGGAGTCCCTTTTTTTTAGTTCTTTTGGGTCTACTTTTAGGCGTGCAATTGCTGGGTCATGTGGTAATTCTATGCTTAACTTTTTGTGGAACTACCAAAATATTTCCACAGTGGCTGCACTATTTTATATCCCTACTGGTAATGTTTCAGAGTTCTGATTTATCCACATCCTTACCAATACTTATTTTCCTTTTTTTTTTTTAATTACAGCCATCCTAATAGGAGTGAAGTGGTATCTCATGGTGGTTTTGATTTGCATTTCCCTAGTGACTAATAATGTCGAGCACCTTTTCGTGTGCTTGTCGGCCATTTGGATATCTTCACTGGAGAAATATCCGTTCATGTCCGTTGCCCATGTTTCAGTTGGGTTGTTCATCTTTTTCTTGTTGAGTTGTGGGAGTTCTTTATATATTCTGGATATTAAACTCTTATCAGATATATGATTTGCAAATGTTTTCTCCCATTCTGTAAATTGTCTTTTCACTTTCTGGATAGTGTCCTTCGATTCACAGAAGTTTTTAATTTTGATGAAGTCCAATTTACTTTTTTCTTTTGTTGCTTGTGCTTTTGGTGTCATATCTAAGAAACACTTGTCAAATCCGAGGTCATGAACATGAAACATTCCCTGTATGTTTTCTTCTAAGACATTTTTGGTTTTGCTCTTACATTTAGGAGTTAATTTTTGTATATGGGGTGAGGTGGGAGTCCAAGTTCATTCTTTTGCATGAAGCACTTTGTGGAAAAGATGATTTTTTTCCCCTGTTGAATGGTCTTGGCACCCTCATAAAAAATCAATTGGCTATAAATGTATGGGTTTACTTCTGGACTCTCTTTTCTATTCCGTTAGTCTGCGTGTCTGTCCTTATGCCAGAACCACGCTGTTTCAATTACCGTAGGTTTGCAGTAAACTTTGAAATCAGGATGTGTGAACCCTCCAACTTTGTTGTCCCTTTCCAAGATTATTTTGCTACTCTAGGTCCCCGTCAATTCCATATGAATTAGAGGATCAGCTTTTTCATTGTTGGAGAAATGGCTGTTGGCGTTTTGATAAGGAGTGCATTGACTCTGTAGATTGCTTTGAGTAGCGTTGTCATCTTAACGATGCTGAGTCTTCCTGTCCATGAACATGGAATGTCATCCCATTCATTTTGGTCTTTAATTCTTTCAGCATGTTTCGTAGTTCTCAGCGCACAGTCTCTCGCCCCCTTGGTTGAATTCGTTCTTAGGTATTTTATTCTTTTGGATGTGATTGTGATCCTTGTTATTTCTGTAAGGTCCGTGGTAATATCTCTACTTCCATTTCTGAATTTAGTTATTTGCACCTTCTCTCTTTTTTCCTTGTTAGTAAATTTTATTGATTTTTTTCAAA
Source organism: Equus quagga (assembly GCF_021613505.1). Taxonomy (NCBI): domain Eukaryota; kingdom Metazoa; phylum Chordata; class Mammalia; order Perissodactyla; family Equidae; genus Equus; species Equus quagga. The sequence continues at coordinate 39,245,697 of NC_060287.1, read as the reverse complement.
GAATCAACCTTTGGTTTTGCTAATTCTCTCTGCTGTTTTTCTATGTTCTATGTCATTTATTTCCACTCTTATCTTTATTATTTGGTTGGTTCCCCTGGTGGCCAGCTGCCATCCTTAGATGGAAGTCCAAAGTCACCTCATTAATACAATGAAAGACACCTTTATTGCTCTTGTCACTTAGGAAATTCCAAAGGTTTCAGGAACTCTGTGCCAGAAATGATGAAGACTAAACATATGCTTCTTGTTATAAATCACAGTATCACAATTTCCTTCCTTCTTGTAGCTTTGGGTTTAGTTTGCTCTTCTTTTCCTAGTTCCTCAAGGCATAAAGTTTGTTGATTCAAAATCTTTCCTCTCTTTCAACGTAGGCATTTACAGCCTTAAATTCTCCTCCAAGCTCTGCCTTGACTGCATCTTACAGGTTTTGATATGTTGTGTTTCAATTTTGATTCACCTCTAAGAATTTTCTAATTTCCCTGTGACTTCCTCTTTGACCCACACTTTTTTTTTTAAAGAGTATGTGGTTTAATTCCACATATTTACGAATTTTCTAGTTTCTTTCTGTTACTGATGTCTAATTTCATTCCGTTGTGGTTGGAAAAGACCCTTTGTATGATTTCAATCTTATTAAATTCATCGTGGCTTGTTTTGTGGCCTAATGTGTGGTCTCTCCTGGAGAATGTCTCATGTGCCCTTGGGAAGAATGTTGTCCTGTGTGTGGTTGTGACTAGTTGCTCTGTAGGGTTGTTCAAGTTCTCTTCTTCCTATTGATCTTCTGTCTACATGTTCTATCCATTGTTGAAAATGGGGCACTAAAGTCTTCAACTGCTGTTGTAGAACTCCCTGCTTCTCCCTTCAATTCTGTCAGTGTTTGCTTCATGTATTTTGGGCCTCTGTTGTGCGGTGCATGTATGTTTATAATCGTGAGATCTTCTTGATGAATTGAATCTTTCATCAATATATAATGTCCTTTCCTTGTGCGTTTTTGCAGTTGGTACCATATGGATGAAGAGGTCCTTGGTAAATATTACGTCTGTCAGTTTTTAGGGTCTTAGTGTATTGATGGGAACTTAAGCATTCTTGAAAAATAGGTTTATTATAGAGAAAGTCAGCTGTAAGTAATGGCTGGTTCATCATACTGTGTTAACAATTTTAAAACGTTAGAGACATAAGGTGAATGCCATTCTTTGCTGTCACCTCTGCTCTCTGATACCCAGTGATGTGCGTGCCAATTCCGTGATCTCTTGAAGCTTGGAGAAAGAGACGGACTCAAAGAGACAAGGTTTTAAAACCACATTCCGAGGAGACATATCAGAGGCCACCTAGGTAAGGATGTGTGTCAGTGAGAAAGGGAGAGAGGGGTGTGAGGGGGAGAGGTTTAATTTTCCATCCAAAGCAGGAATCTCATTTGTGGCTTCTATTTTTTTTTATGAACGTTTTTATTATTTTTAACTGCTTAGCTCCTAACCATTATTTTCAACTATCTTTTTGTTCATTTTGTTGTGAAAAATTTCAAACATACCCAAAAAGTTAAAAGAATTAATGGGTGAGTATCCGTATATCCCCTCCTAGACTCTACCACGAACTCTGTGCTTCATTTACTTTCTCAGATGATCTGCCCATCAAACACCCTCTAGCCACACTTCTTATTTTTTGACGAATTTCAAAGCAAGTTAGAAACAACAGTGCACATCACTCAAACACTTCAGGAAGCACGTCGTTAACTAGAGTTCAATATTTGTGTCCCAGTCTCCCCTCTTGCCCCACTGCTATCAGTTTCCCCCCACCCTTCAGAAGCAGCCACTGTTCTGATGTTTTATAGTCATAGTTTGGTTCAGCTTGCCTTGGAACTTCATTTAGAGGGAGTCTGCGGCAGCCCCTCCTGCCTGGCCCCCTTCAGCAGCACCGTGTTTCTGAGATCCATTCATGCCGTTGCATGTGTGGGTAATGCGTCTTTTTATTGCTGATTTGTATTCCATCGTCTGACTATATCATGATTTGTTCATCCATTCCCCTGCTGATGGGCATGCGGGTTGATGCCAGTTTTTGTCTGTTATGAAGACAGTGGAATAAATGTGCCTTTCTTCCAGCCTTCAGCACCCAGGAGCTGGGACAGCTGCCAGGGGCCCATGATGCTGCAGGTAGCTCTGCCTTTCAGGGAGCTCTTCTGTTGAGCCGAAATTTGCCTCCTGTCACCCTGGCTCCTTGGTCCAGCCTTTGGGGCAACGTAGAATGAAGCTCCTCCACTCGAAAGCCCTTCAGAAAGTGGCAGGCAGCTGCAGTTGCTCAGGCTCCGCCCCCTCCTCCATCCGTCATTCCTCCTTGGCTCAGTTTCCAGGCTCCCAAAGTCCTGGATAAAGATCCTCAGTTGAGACCATTGGGAAGGAACATCCTCTTTAATTTCAACAATTGGGGCCACCCCTTTGCCCAGAGGGGCTCCCCGACGTCCCAAGGGGCATGGCTATCCCAGGAGAACCACCCTAGGACAGGAGCTCCATGCTGTCATTGGCTTGTCCAAGACAGCAAACTACAAGGAGATACAGCTTCGGGGAAAATCACGAAAAAGAACGAACAGCTCTGGGGAGCAGAGGGATTTATTGTTTCTCAAGCACCAAGCTCTCATGGAGAAGAAAACTAAGGGGGCGATTCCAGCCCCTATGGAGTGTGGGTCCGTCATTGATCCCATAGTGAGATGTGCAGGCAGGATCTTGAAAATTAGACAAAGGGAAAGGCTTTCAGATCAATAGCAGAGAATTGATTTTCCAGATGATTTGTCAGCAGCACGAAGGGGTGCCACAGGGAACAGGTCTGCAGACCAGGGTAGGGCAGGACGGCTGGCAGCACCTGGAGGACTGGCAGGAGGGGGCCAGGTACACAATGGGCCTGCAG
>NC_060287.1:39201298-39217808 GCF_021613505.1 Equus quagga | reverse complement strand
ACCTGGCCCCCTCCTGCCAGTCCTCCGGGTGCTGCCAGCCCTCCTGCTCCACCCTGGTCTGCAGATCTGTCCCCTCTTGTACCCCTTGCTGCTCCTGAGCTTATGGCCTCCCTTTATGTGTGGGGTCGGAAGCAGCCAGCTCGGAACTCCTATGAGACGCCCCTGTCCTCATCCACTTCAGACCTTCTGGACCCAACTAGACCACCTTGCAGCAAGGCTGCTCCATCCCAGCCAGCCAGGCTGAGGGGCTCACCCCCCAGTGTCCCCTGACAGCAGCCCAGGTCATCCACCTGGCACTCACACTGACTGGTGCGGCGTGTGCACATTCTGCAGCCTCCAGCATCAAAGGTCTAATAAACACCAGAGTGGACACTTGTCCCAATATGTGCGACGTCTCTCCTCAGTGTCTTTCCCTAACTGCTTCCCCAGGGGTGGTTTCCTAAGGATTCTGGAAAGTTCCTTCTCTGCAGAGCAGGCCCAGCTTACCATGTGGCCGAGACCAGGCAGCTGACCACTCAAAGGTGGCCTCTTGCTGTGAGATGATAAATTTGTGTTGTTTTAGCCACCACATTCGTGGTCCTTTGTCACAGGTGCCACAGGACCCACCCAACTTCTCTGTGGCACAGCCTCCGATTCTCACCCTCCCTCCGTGGTCCTGCCACCTGCAGCCCTGACCGCCAGGTAGGAGGAGGCGGGAGCTGCCGAGGGAAGGAAGGCGGGCGCCCCATGCGGGCTGTGAGGCTGGCTGCTCCTTGCCCTGCTGCGGGGTCTTCCAGCCCATCCTTCCTGCATGGGCTCTTCCTGCTGCAGCGCAGCCCCTTGGCCCCAACCAGGGAGGCGGCCTCGCTCTAGCTGGGCCTTCCTTTCTCGGGTGCTTGGCAGCTGGAGCTCCTTCTGTCCAGGTCTGCCCGGCTCCAGGCTCTTCCCCAGCCTCAGTCCCCCATCCTCTCTCCCGAGGGTCCACATCAGACCTATGGGGACACTCAGCAGCATCGCCCTTAGTCCACCCCACCACCACCCAGAGCGTCCAGCACAGATTCTGGGCTGACTCGGACTGAGGCCGTGGTGGCCCTCCCTGGGCCCTCCCTGCAGGAACTCTGCCACCCTCCTGGTGATCCCCTGGGAGCCCCTCCTCCCTTGGCAGCTGAGGACATAACAGCCACAGTCCCTGCCCCTTGGAAGGCTGGGGGTCATGGCACAGCTCTTTCCAAGGAAATGCTCTCCTGACCCCCGGCACCTGCAGGCCTGAACTCCTGACCTCATCATCCCCAGACACCCTCCTCTTGGCCTCGCCACCCTCTTTAGGGGCTGGAGTCGGGGGATGTGTAGTAACTTCCCGGAGTTCAGGCAACAAAGTGCCCCGACCTGGTGACTGAAACAACAGAACTTTATCCCCCACAGTCCGGGGCCAGAGTCCGAGAGCAGGGCGTGGCAGGCTGGTTCCTTCTGAGGGCGGTGAGGGAGTCTGTCCCGTTGTAACTGAACTCAAGTGGTCCATCCATCTCTTGGTGAGCGTGGAGCCAAAAAGCACAACCAAGGCTGAGGCGGGTGAAGAGAAAAGGTCTGTTGCTTGTCCAAGCAAATGGGGGGCACAAGGGATGGCTCCACAGCGGTGCCCCCCGCCCCTCAGCTTAGTGCAGTCGGAGGTTTTATACACCAGAGCGCAGAGGATGTGTTACAACTGCGTAACAACTGGGCCCGCTCACGGCGCATGTGCAGGCCCTTACACAGCCAGCTCGTGCAAGAAGCCACTACACAGCAGGTGTAAGGCAACTCCTGGATGCTTAGAGCTGGAGCAGTTTGTGGGGTCCTCCTGCAACTGTGTAAGTTTCACTTAGGATGGCAACAGCTGCAGAAACGACATGAGCTTCTGAAAAACAGCACATTTTGTGTTTCCTTGTCTGGAAAGCATCTGACAGACTGTGTTTAGTTATGGATGAGATTGTTGCTAAGCCTTTCCTTTCCTGGTGCCTGGTCACACCGTCCTCTCCTGCTTCGAGGTTTGCTGGTGGCTTTGCCATCCCTTGGCATCACCCTGACCTCTGCCTCCATCTTTACAGCGTCTGCCCTCTGTGCCCGTCTCTGTGTCCACAGTGTCCTGTTTTTCACCGCCCCCGCCCTCATTTTACCTTGATCACATTTGTAAAGACACTGTTTCCAAATAAGATCAGGGTCATAGTGCTGGGGGTTAGGATACCAACATCTCTTTTTTGAGGAGGACACAATTCAACTCCTGACGGGGAGTCAGCTCAAAGCTGCAAAACCACACCGGCCCCTCCTTTGCCCACCTGCCTGGCGGTGCTGGGGCTCCCTGTGGATCCGTGGCATCTGTGGTCCCCTGGGAACAAGGGGACAGGAGAGTCCAATCTGAGAATCCCAGTCCGACTGACACTCGCTGTGACACAGGCAGAGCCCAAGTTCACAGAGAAAGGCCAACCCCAGGCCTGTGAGTGGGCCCCTCTTCCATCAGAGGCCTAGGGTATAAGTAGACATCCAGTGCTGACCTGGTCAGACTGACTGGTACCCCTGGTGGCCCACTGAGACTGAAGGCTCATCCTCCCCCACTATCCCATGGATTTGTTCACAAGGTGACTTTTTGCTCTGGGCCTCCTCAATCAGACCTTGAAACCTTGAGCAGAACGAGTAATGTGGGAACTGACATCCATGCCCCTTTTGGGACCCATGGGAACTTCCGGATGTGTCAGCGCATGCAGGGGTCGGCCTCAGGCCTGTGCAGGACCAGCACACATGTGCTCCCCCTCTCTGTGGGCACCTCTCTCCAAGGGGCGTCAGTAGGATCCCCAACCACACGAGGTTTCTGCTGCTCCCCACTCAGCTGCACACTGCATGGGCAGGGGACGGTGTACACAGGAGGCCCGAGGCCCCTCGGGGTCCAAGCCTCCTGCACCCACGCCCGCCTTGGGGGCCAGCCTTGGAGGGCTCCCCACAGCGGGAGGGGGCTGCAGGGCGGAGCAGGGGACAGAGCAGGCAGATGCGACCGCTGTCAGCTCTCAGTGTCCCTCAGCTGTTTGAACCTGGGTTTGAGACCACGTCTTCACTGTCTGGTTCTATCAGATGGGGACCCGCTGCCCATGTGGGGAGTGGCCGCGGGGGGTGGGGGGCTCAGGAGGAGGAAAGAAGACACAGAGGGCCAGATTTCCTGACACAGACGTTGTATTGATTATAGCCATGGACGTTTGTCACACCGAATGCCGGCAACCAATCCGCACAGGAGGCTCCCGGGTCCCCCAGGTCCCTGCCTTGAGGGATCTGCGGGTCATCTCTTCTCAGAATGGGACGGCGGTGGGGTGTGCAAATCCCCAACAGAGAGAGAGAGATCTTGGCATCTGAGGGTCGGGCTCTTGGGAGGGACCTGTGCTCAGGAGCAGAGACAGCAGCTTGAGAGGCAGGAGCCGGAGCTGCTCAGCAGCAGGAATTCTGGGCCGAGGCGGGGCCGCAGCGGGCCACGTGGGAGCACGTGGGGCGGCAGAGCAGGGACACTCAGGAAGAGGGTTTGCACACAGGCCGGCAGAGCAGGGACACGCTGGAGGCTGGGCGGCAGCAGCTGGGCTGGCAGGAGGTGGGGCTGCAGCAGGAGGGGACGGGCACGCAGCAGGTGGGCCTGCACACGGGGCGGCAGATGAGGGACACGCAGGAGGAGGGTCTGCAGCAGGACGGGGAGCAGGGGCTGGGCTGACAGCATGAGGGACCTGGGCAGGGGGAGGCCCCAGAGCAGACAGGCACACAGCACACGGGCTTGCAGCAGACGGGTGTGCAGGAGATGGGCTCGCAGCAGTCCTGTTGGCAGGGGGAGGAGGTGCAGCAGGAGGGCTGGCAGCTAGACTGCTGGCAGCACGAGGGGTCTGAACAGGGGGAGGCCCCAGAGCAGACGGGCACACAGCACACAGGGGTGCAGCAGACAGGGGTGCAACAGACGGGCACGCAGCAGGCCTGCTGGCAGGGGGAGGAGGCACAGCAGGAGGGCTGGCAGCTAGACTGCTGGCAGCACGAGGGCGTGCAGGAGCTGGTGCAGGCTGCCTGGCAGGGGCTGCACACACAGCTGGCAGGGGTGCAGACGAGCGTCAGGCAGGGGGCCGGGACGCAGCAGCTGGGGGCGCAGCAGGGGGGCTCGCAGCAGCTCTCTGGGCCGTCGTCCACCTGCCAGGAGTCAGGGCAGGAGTCCCAGGAACCTGGCTGGCAGACCCGGCTGCCATAGCTGAGGTCGCTGGAACAGACGGACAGGGTGGAGGCGGCCATGGTGGGGCGGTGGGGCTGGAGGAGGGTGGAGTGTGTGTGTGAGTGTGCATGGTGCCAGGGGCTGTGGCTTTTATATCCCTCTGGGGTGTGTGTTGTCCCAGCAGGAGGCCGCATACCCTCCCTTCCTTGTTGGTGTTTTGCACTGTGAAGGCCTTCATTATGGCCGGTCCAGTGTTATGAGATGTCCTGCCTCCACTCGTAAAACGTGGACCATGCTGGGCAGGGCTGCTGTCCCAGTCCTGAGTCTGCCCTGCAGGGACACCTGCCAGAAGGAGCAGCCTCCCTGTGGCTGACCCTCCAGCTTCCACGGGGCGGGTCATATGTCAGGACGCCTGGTGACAGTGGCTCTGGGCCCATGGGGACGCACTCCATGTGGGTCCAGGCTCTGTGTGCACGTCCGGACCTGGGCCAGCTGGCCTGGCCTGTGACTGGGGGACAAGTGGCCGAGGTGCCTGTTTTGGGGACAAGACAACGTGAGGACGGCCCTTCCTGGGCAGGCTCTGTAAACTTGATGGTCCCAATGTCGGCTGAGGGCAACAAGGAGGATGTGGCCCAAGGACTGGAGAGGGCCTCCCCTCTTGTTAAAAATCAGTTGACCATAGATGCATGGGTTTATTTCTGGACTCTCAATTTTGTTTCATTGATCTGTATGTGTATCCTTATGCCAGTGCCACTGTTTCGATTACTGTAGCTTTGTAGTAAGTTTGTTTCTTCCTTGTTAAGTTGGATGTCTTTTATTTCTTTTTCTTGCCCAGCTGCTCTGGCTAGAACTTCCAGTACAATGTTGAATACAAGTGATGAAAGTGGTCACCTTTGTCTTGTTCCTGACCTTAGGGTGAGAGCTTTCAGTCTCACCATTGAGCATGACGTTAGCTGTGGGTTTTTCATGATGCCCTCTAGTATGTTGAGGAAGTTCCCTTCTATTGATAGTTTGTTGAGTGTTTTTATCATGAGTGAGTGTTGGCTTTTTTCTGCATCGATTGAGACGATCACATGATTTCCCCCTTCATTCTGTTACTATGGCACGTTACATTGATTGGTTTTCGTGTATCGAGTCACTCTTGCCTTCCTGGGACACATCCCACTTGGTTGTGATGGAGAATCCTTTTAATATACTGCTGCTTTTGGCTTGATTGTATTTTGTTGAGGACTTTTTACCTTCAGAAGGAATATTGGTGTGTAGGGCTTTTTGGTTTGTTTCTGTGTGGCTTTGACGTCAGGAGAATGCTGACCTCATAGAATAAGTTAGGGAGTGTTCCTCTTACTCTGATTTTTGAAGGAGTTTGAGATGGATTGGTGTTCATAGTTCTGTAAATGTTTAGTACAATTCAGCATTGAAGACATCTGGTCCTGGGCTTGTTTTTGGGGAAGTTTTTGATGACCCATGTCATCTCGTTACTTATTTTATGTCTGTTCAGCTTGTCGATTTCTTCCTGAGTAAGTTCACTCACTTTATACCCAAAGATACAAATAGATTGAAAGGAAAAGGATGGGAAAAGGCATTTCATGGAAACAGTAACCAAAAGGGAGCCGGAAGAGTATAATAACATCAGACAAAATAGACTCTGAATCAAAAAATTGTTGTAAAAGACAAATAAGGCCATTAAATATTGATGAAAGGGTCAACATAGCAAGAAGATATGAGAATTTTAAACGTATATGCACCTAGCCACAGACCTCCAAAGTATATGAACTAAAAATCGACAGAACTGAAGAAAGACAGTTGTAGTTCTAAAATAATAATTGGGGACTTCAATAAACCATTTCCTCCAATAAAAAATGAAATAAAAGAACTACTCCATCCAAGATCAGTAACGAAATGGAGGACTTGAAGAACACTATAAACTAACTCGACCTAACAGATATACACACAACCTTCCACTCCAAGCAGAATACACCTTCTTCTTAAGTTCCCGTGGGACATTCTCCAGATTAGACCACATGTGAGGCCACAAAATAAATCTCAATAAATTTTAAAAGATTGAAATCATATAAAGTATCTTCTCTGATCACAATGAAAAGGAAACTAGAAATCAGTAACAAGGCAAACGGAAAAATTCACAAATATCTGGAAATTAAACAACACACACTTAAACAACCAATTTGTCAAGAAGAAATCAGGAGGGGGGCCAGCCTGGTGGTGCAGCAGTTAAACTCACTCCCTCTGCTTCGGCAGCCCAGGGTTCGCTGGTTCAAATCCCGGGTGCAGATCTATGTACCACTTATCAAGCCATGCTGTGGCAGGCGTCCCACATATAAAATAGAGGAAGATGGGCACAGATGTCAGCTCAGGGCCAGTCTTCCTCAAAAAAAAAAAAAAAAAAAAGAAGAAGAAATCAGGAGGGAGGTTGGAAAATACTTTGAAATGAATGAAAATTAAAACACAGCAAACCGATACTTATGGGACACAGCAAATCAGTGCTCTGAAGGAAATTTATAGCTGTCAACACTTACATTAAAAAAAAAAGATTCAAATGCATAACCTAACCCGTAAGGGCCTAGAAAAAGATCAGAATAAACCTAAAACTAGCACAAGGAAGGAAATAAAGATTAGAGCATAGATTACTGAAAAAGAGACGAGAAAAACAGTAGAGAGCATCAAGCAAACCAAAAGTTGGTTTTTTGAAAAGAGCAACAGAATTGACAAACCTTCCACCAGACTAAGAAAAGAGAGAGGAGACTCAAAAATTACTAAACTCAGAAATGAAAATGGGGACATCACTAGTGACCTTACATAAACAAAAAGGATTATGAGAGAGAACTATGAACAATTGTACACCACAAAATTAGATAATCTAGATGTAATGGGAAAATCGTTACAAACGCACAAAGTACCAAAACTGACATCTTTACTGGCATTCTTTATTTTTTCTTATGGCTTCAAGTGACTGCTTAGTACCATTTTACTTCAGCTTGAGTGATCATTTCTTATAGGGCGGGTCTACCAGTGATGAACTCTTTCAACTTATATTTACCTGGAAATGCCTTAATTTCTCCTTCATTTTTGAAGGGTACTTTTTGCTTGTTTGACAGTTTTTTCTTGCAGCATTTTAAATATGTCATCCCACTGCCTTCCCACTTCATGGTTTCTGATGAGAAATTGGCTGTTAATCTTCTCTTCTGCAGCATTTAAGATTCTCTCTCTGTCTTTGTCTTTGGATAATTCGATTGAATGTGTCTCAGTGTGAATTTCTTTGAGTTTGTTCTACTTGGAGCTCATTGAGATTTTTGGATGTGTAGATTCATGTGTTTCCTCAACTTTGGGATATTTTCAGGTCTTCTCACTCTCATTTTTCTGGGACTCCTCTTCAATGTGTGTTGGCATGCTTGATGTGGTCCCACAGGTCTCTTATGCTTTGTTCATTTATCTTCACTCTCTTTTGCCCAACCACTCCTCAGACTGGAGTATTTCAGGCGACCTAACTTCAAGTTCACTAATTCTTTCTCCTGCCTGCTCAAATGTGATACTGAGCCCCTCTAGTGGAGTTTTCCTTTCAGTTATTGTATGCTTCAACTCCAGAATTTCTATTTGGCTCCTTTTGGTATTTCTCTTTATTGATAATCTCTATTTGGTGAGACATCAGTCTGTTGGTTTCTCTTAGTTCTTTGTTCACAGGTTCCTTGAACTCTTAGAGTATTTTAAGAGAGTGGGTTTAAGGCTTTGTCAAATAAGTTCAATGGCTGGGCTTCTTCAAGGATAATTTTCTATTAATCGCTTTTTTCTCTCTCTAAATTGGCCAGGTTACTTTATTCCTCCTTTGTGTGCCTCATAATTTTTGTTGAAATGGGTATTTTGAATATTATAATGTGGTAACTCTGGATATCAGATTCTCTTCCCTCCCCTGGAGTATGTTTGCCTTTTGTGTCTTCCGTATCTCAATGTCGTGGGGTCATGGGTTCACACTGAATGAGGAGCAGTAGTCCAGTCATTTATTTGCTCTAGTATTCCATCATATGGATGTAACACCGCTTGTCTGTTCTGCTGTCGACAGACCTTTGGGTTGTTCCCTGCTTATGGCTGTGATGCAAACGTATCTTAAGCTCATTCATGCACCCGTCTTTCTTGCTATGTGTGCACACATACTCAGGAACAGAGTTGCTGGGTCTTAGGATATACACATGTTCAACATGGTAGATAAGGCTCAACATAAGTAATTTGTCTGTAAGTTGCATAAAGGATTTCCACAAAGGTATGCTTCAGTCAGCAGGTATGAGCTTCTCGTTCCTCACCCTCAGTACCTGCCGTTGAAGCTCTCCTTTGTTTGTTTGATTTTTTAAGTCAAATGTATTGAGGTATAATTTGTGTACAATAAAACTTAGTCTTTTTAGGTGTACTTTCAATGATTTTTATAAATGCATATGGTTTATATATACCACATCTGCACCACATCATGATACAGAATATTATCACTCCCCCAAATTTCCTCACACCCCTTTTTTGTCAGTCCTCTGCCTCCACTCCCAACCTCTGGCAGCCATTGAATGGGTCTCCAACCCTCCAAGTGTGCTTTGTCTAGAATGACATATAAATGACATTGATAACAGGAAGGCTTTCAAGCTTGCCTTCTTTCACCCTGAATAATGCATTTGAGGTCCACCCTTGCTGTTGCGTCCATCAATAGTTTGTTTGTTCCTTTTATTTTGCTGAGTTTGTAGTTTGTTTACGCACTGATAACTTGATGGACATTTTGTTTGCTTCATATTTTTGGCTTTTGTGAATGAATCCACTATAAATTCGTGTACAAGCTTTTTCGTGGACATAGTTTTGATTTCTCTTGGGTAGTTGTCTCGGGGTGGAACAGGCAGGGTCATAAGCTACATGTCTGTCGTCTTGCTAACACCATCTTACCTTGATCAACATAGATTCCTGGTGAGTGTTTGTTCTCCAACTTTTTCCTTCTTCTTTAAGAAAGTTATTCAGGCAATTCTAGCTTCTTTGTCTTTCCATGTAGATATTAGGATAACCTTATTAATATCTACAAAAAAATTCATGTTGAAATTTAGATTGAGATTGTGTTTAAAGTATAGGTCAATTTTGGGGAAAATGGACATATCTGGCAATCCGTGAACATGATATATTTATTTATATCTTCTTTGATTTCTCTCACCAATGTTTTATAGTTTCCAACATAGAAATTTTGCACATTTTTATTACTTTTTCTTTTTTTTGGTGAGGAAGATTAGCCTTGAGCTAACACTCATTGCCAATCTTCCTCTTTTTGCTTCAGGAAGATTGTCCCTGAGCTAACATCTGTAACAGTCTTCTTCTATGTTGTATGTGGGATGTGCCACAGCGTGACTTGATGGGCGGTGTGTAGGTCCGTGCCTGGGATCTGAACCCACGAACCCCGGGCCACCAAAGCAGAGCACATGAACTTAACCTCTATGCTAGTGGGCTAGTCCTTGCACATTCTTTTCACAAGATTTATCCTTAAGTATTCTATAATTTTTGATACTACTGTAAATGGTGTTCTTTATCAATTGTCATTTTCAATTATTCATTGCTATTATGTAGAAATAGAATTGATTTTGTATATTAACCTTTGTTCTTTCAATTGCCCCACTTATTAGTTCTAGAAGCTTTATTACAGAATTTTCAGGACTTTCTAGATAAATAGCAATGTAATATGTTAATGGAGACTGTGTTATTTCTTCCTTTCCTGTCTGTATGCCTTGTACTTATTTTTATACCCTTGTTGCACTGTTTAGGAACTCCAGTTTGAAAATGACTGGAAGAGGTGAAATTAGAAATCCTCACTTTGTTCCTGATTTTAAAGAGAAAGCATGCAATCTTTCATCAAGTCTGACGTTAGCTGTAGGTTTCTGTAGTGTCCTTTAAAAGAATTCCTTTTAATTGTAGTTTGCTGAAAGTTTTTATCCTGAATGGAATTTGAATTTTGTCTGATGCTTTTCTGAATCTGTTGAGATGATATGTCTGTTGATATGGTGAGTTACGTAAATTCAATTTGAACACTGAACCAACCTTGTATTCTTAGGATAAATCCCACATGATCATGAGCTTTTATCTGTTGTATATATTTCCAGATTTGACTTGCTAATATTTTGTTGGGTATTTTTGCAGCTTTGTTCATGAGAGATATTGGTCTATAGTTTTCTTGCAATGGTTTTGTCTAATCTTGATGTCAAGATTATGCTGGCCTTAGACATGAACAGGGAAGAGCATTTCCCTCTGTCTTGTGGAAGACTTCATGCAGAATTGGCAGTATTTCTTCCTTAAATGTTTGGTGGAATTTGCTAGTGAAGCTATTTGGTCCTGGAGTTTTCTTTGGATTTTTAACTGCAAATTCAATTTCTTTGATGGACATGGGACTATTTAGCTTAACTATTTCTTCTTGAATGAGCTTTTGTAGTCAAGTCTTTTAAGGAATTTGTTCATTTCAACTAAGTTATTAAATTTATTAGCATCAAACTGTTGATATCATTCCCTTATACATTTTTTAAGACTGGTCAAGTGCAGTAGTGAGAAGGCCTTCTAATCTTTTACTGACTATAAGATCTGTAATAATTCCTTTATTCCTAATATTGGTATTTTGTGTCTTTTCTTGCTTTTTTATTTTCCTGATCAGGCTAGCAGTTTATCAATTTTATTGCTCTTCTCAAAGAAGCAGCTTTTGGTTTCATTGTGTTTTTTTTTTTTTCCTAGTGTGTTTGTATTCACTATTTCATTGTTTTCTGCTGGTATTTTAAATTATTTCCTTGCTTTTACTCCTTTTGAGTTTAATTTCTTCTTTTCTAGTTTAAGGTGAAAACTTAGATAATTGATTTCAGAATTGTCTTCTTTGTGACTATAAGTATTTAATGATATAATTGTCCCTCTAAACACTGCGTTAGCTGTGTCGCAGCTCTTTTGACCTATTGCCTTCTCATTTGCATTCCATTCAAAATATTTTCTAATTTCTCGTGTGACTTCTTCACGAATTATTTAGAAGTGGGTTGGTTAATTTCCAAATATGTGGGAGGGTTCCAGCTATCTTTTCATTATTAATGTTTAATTTAATTTCATTGTGATAAGAGAATTTACTGTATTAATTCAATTCCTTTAAATTGGTTGAGGTTTATTTTGTGGTGCAGAATGTGGTCTTTTTGGCATACATTCCATGTGTCCCTGAAAAGAATGTGTATTCTCTTATTGTGGGTGGTGTGTGGTATCAGGATCCATTAGGTCAAGTTGGTTGATAGGATTGTCAGACCTTTTATATCCTTATGATTTTCTGTCTGCTTGTTCAATCAATTACTGAGATGCTGAAGTCCAATGGTAAATGTGGGTTGGTCTGTTTCTCACTTCAGTTCTATGTATCGGTTTTTTGTTTCATGTGTTTGAACCTTTGTTGCTAGGTGCATACACATTTGGAATTGTTGTTTTGTTGGTGAATTAGCCCCTTTATCATTATGTAATATGCCTCTTTATCCATGATAATACGTATTGGTCTGAAATGTACTTTTTTGGATGTTAATGCAGCTATTCCAACTTTGATTAGTGTTTGTGTGGTATATTTTTCCATCTCTTTACTTTTAACCTATGTTTTATATTTAAAGTGGGATATCTGGTAGATAGCTTATCGTTGGGCCTTACTTTTTTTAATCTAATTTGAAGATCTCTGTCTTTTGATTTAGATATTTAGACACTTTACACTTAATATAATTATCGATATATTTCAATGTAAAATATCATCTTGCTGGTCATGTTCTATTTGTCCCATCTGTTCTTTTCCCCTTTTCCTTCTTCTTAGGTTTAGTCCTGTTAATGGTTCCATTTCATCTCCACTGTTGGCTCCATAGTTATACATCTTTTCAAAGTTGATTGGCCTAGAGTTTACAGTATACACCTTTAACGTAACAGTGTAGCTCTGAGCGATACCATGTCCTTCACTACAGTGCAGGACTTTACAGCAGTGTGGTTCCATTTCCCCCACGTCCTTAGTGTTTTGTTGTCGCATTTTACTTTTACGTGTGTTACAAATCCCACAATGGATGGTTACTATTTTTGCGCTAGACGGTCAATTATGTTGCAATGCTTTTTCCATGTCTCTTCTCTTTAAAGCATTTCTAGAGCCCATTCTTTTCCTAGTGTAGAGCCAGGGTTCTCTAAGCTGTCATAGTCCTTGGCTTGAAGAAATTTTCTTAATATTTCTGGTGGTGCATGTCTGCTGTTAATCTCTTTCAGTTTTTGTTTATCTGAAAAAGTATTTATTTCACTTTCATTTTGAAAGATACTTCAAGTTTCACAGCATTGACAGCTTTTTCCCTTTGTATTTTAAACGTGCCGTTCTACTGTGTTTCGGATTGTATGATTTCGAATTCTAGCTCTGATGAAATTCTTATCTTTGTTTTTCTGTATGTAGCATGTCTTTTTTAATATGAATGCTTTGAAGATTTCCTCTTTTGGTTTTTGACAGTCACTATTTTAGTATGAGGTGTCCAGGTCATTTTGTTTTGTAGGAGGGACATATTATGCTACTCGAGATGCTCTGAGCTTTTTGGATCTATGGTTTTATGTCTTTCGTTAAGTTTAGAAAACTTCTAGGCTATACCTCTTCAAATATTACTTCTGCCTTATTCTCTCCCTCTCCTCTCTTTGTGGGAGTCTACAGGCGTTAATGATGATTTTATTCTCCTAAGCTGTTTGATGTCTTGTTCTTTCTGCTCCCCCCCCCCGTCTTTCTCTTTGTGTTTTTTTGTTTTGTTTTGTTTTGTTTTGTTTTTGGAGGAAGATTAGCCCTCAGCTAACTACTGCCAGTCCTTCTCTTTTTGCTGAGGAAGCCTGGCTCTGAGCTAACATCCATGCCCATCTTCCTCTAGTTTATACGTGGGACGCCTACCACAGCATGGCTGCCAAGCAGTGCCATGTCCGCACCTGGGATCCGAACCAGCAAACCCCGGGCCGCCGAGAAGCGGAACGTGCGAACTTAACCGCTGCGCCACCGGGCCGGCCCCTCTCTTTGTGTTTTAATATGGGCAATTTCAACCTGCTTATCTTCAGATTCAATGATTCTGCACTTGGCTGTCTCAGTTCTGCTGATGAGTCCTTTGAATTCATCTTTGGTACTGTATGGTATTGTATTTTGAGTTCTACACTCTCTGTTTGACTTTCTTTTCATTTCCATCTCTCTATTGAAATTCCTCATTTGTCCATATATGTAGTCTGTGTTTTGCATTTGATCCTTTAAAATATTAATTTTAGTTATTTTCTCTCTCTCTCTCTCACTCTCTCTCCTCCTCTCTCTCCCGCTCCCTCCCTCATTTATTCCATGAAGCCCCATATACCCCACTTAATCCAATGCTTCACTCCATCCACGGGTAATGCTTATCCTAAATTTAAAATTTTTCATTTTTGTGCCTTTATTTAGGGATCTACCACACACGTGTCCCCTCTAACCATTCTACCAGATCACTTAACCTTTCTTACTTATTTGCCACTTCTTTGACTCTTTTTGCTGCATTCTGGATACTTTCTTCAGATCTGCCTTCTGATCTTTCTAATTCTCTCTTCAGCTGTGTCTAATATGCTGTGTAACTTGTCCACTGAGTTTTTCATTTACACTACTTGATTTTTTGTTTCTAGCAGTTCTATTTGTTTCCCTCAGGTGTGTTTCTTTCTTTTATTCTAATAGACTCTCATTCTGTTCTCGTGGTTCCACGTCTCTCCTTTATTTCTTTACGTATATTACTTCTTTTCTTTCTTTCTTTTTTTCTCTTATAGTCACTATGCTATACATTACATCCTAAGGACTTATTCATTTTATAAGTAGGAGTTTGTACCTTTTGACCCCCTTCACCCATTTTGCGCATGCTCCACCCCCACTCCTGACAACTACCAATCTGTTCCCTGTGTCTATGGGCTCATTGTTTATTAGATTACACATATAACAGATAATACAGTGTTTGTCTTTCTTGGTCTGACTTCTTTCACTAGTCATAGTTATTTGAAAGTTTCAGTCCATTGGCTCCAACATCTGGGTCATTTCTGAGTCCAGTTTTATTGATTGCTTTGTCTCTCGACAATTGATTGATTTTTTTCCCCTGCTTTTCTCATGTCTTCTAAGTTTTGTTTGAATGTCAG
Organism: Equus quagga; assembly: GCF_021613505.1. Taxonomy (NCBI): domain Eukaryota; kingdom Metazoa; phylum Chordata; class Mammalia; order Perissodactyla; family Equidae; genus Equus; species Equus quagga. Next base: position 39,203,470 of record NC_060287.1, on the reverse strand, counting down.
GTATCATGGACTAACTGAAACGGACGTGAACAGTGTTTCCTCCAGGAAATGGTTGTGTCTCTTCTGTCAGGTCATCAGTTTATGGCAGAAGTTTTGAATTAACCTGGTCAGATGTTGACCTTGGTTTGAATTTTATTGTTATTGTGATGACCTTCAGGGTACCAAAGAATTCTGATTCCTCCTGTGGTGAGCAGCAGCTTGTGCTTAGGGCCGGAGCTGGGGGTGCTGTGTTTTAGCTCCTCCCTAACTTTTCAGCTGCCCTGCGTGCCCGGCACACAGAGGGGACCTCAACACCCATCTGCCTTTCTCGGGTAGAGACTGATGCTGCTGAAGCAGCTGTGCTGGCCAGGTGAGTTGGGAGGCAGAAGGGGTCTCGAGCTGTCCCATAGTCAGACTTGAGCAGGCCCTGTGTGCCTGGGACCTGGAGGGCAAGGCTTTCTCACTTCCTGCTGCTTCTAGCTGGGACGGCTGGACTTTACCCTCTATTTGTGGTGGGATTGTGTGAGAATTTCCTGCCCTCCCTGTTATAGTAATCCTTTAAGATACTATGTGTGACGCAGAGCCCAGGACTGTTTCCCATCCCCTACTCAGTGGGAGGGAACTTTTTCCTCTTCCCTTCCCCATCCACAGTGTGGGTCTCCGATGGCCGATGTGAGGACAGCACCTCCTCACACCCTCCGCTCACCAGTGATTCCCCCACCATCAGCTGAGCCATGAGGAAGCCGGCTGCTTGAGGAGGGGCTGCTGAGCTTACGATTTGTATACACCTTCAGGGAAAGAATTTTGGAAATAAAGGAAGATAAAGTCGATGGACAAGCTGCATTGGGAAAGCACGATTTATTTGGCTCACATAGGGTTTTGTTTCCTGCTGGAGACAGAGAAGGACCCTGGGAACCAGGGCTTCCCTGAGGGGATGGGGAGGTTCACGGAGGAATCCAGATCATCTGGCCACGTGCCCACCTGAGTTTACAGGGTTCAGCAGATACTTTGCATCTGCCACGTGCAGAAGCTGGAGGCCCACTCTGTCTGGGAAGGGTACAGGTGTGGACCTGTGTGCACTGAGAGCAGCTGAGAAAGGGACTCAGGGTCAGCAGCAGCAAGGGGTGCAAGAGGGGACAGGTCTGCAGACCAGGGTGGGGCAGGAGGGCTGGCAGCACCTGGAGGACTGGCAGGAGGGGGCCACGCAGACAGCAGGCCTGCAGCTCACAGGCACACACACAAAGGACTGGCAGGAGGGGGCCACACAGGCAGTGGGCCTGCAGCTCACAGGTGTGCACACAGCCGGCTGGCAGCTCACGGGTGTGCACACGGCAGACTGGCAGCTCACGGGCACACACACAGCTGGTTTGCAGCTCACAGGTGTGCACACAGCAGGCTGGCAGCTCACAAGTGAGCACACGGCAGGCTGGCAGCTCACAGGCACACAGCAGGATGCCTGGCAGGGCCTGGACGAGCAGCAGGCAGCCTGGCAGCCTGAGGAGCAGCTGGTGTGGCACATGGTGGCGTGAGGCTGTGCTGGTTTTGGGGTGGAGGCGGTGGTGTCTGCAGACTCCTTCCCGGGGCGGCCTTTATACCCGACAGTGGGCGTTCCAACAACACGGAAGCACACTGTTGACTTCCTCCTGGCTGTTTCCACCACGGTCCACAGCAGCTTCCTGTCTGGGGACGCACTCCTCTGTGTTATGCTCCACCGTAAATCAGTTTGGCTTCAGGCCGATTCCTCTCTCTGTGAACAGGGCGTCTGGGTTTGACCCCACGTGGGGTTTCTCCAGGCCATCACTGTGCACGCAGCCTCCACTCGGAGGACTGTGTCTTTTCAATCCTGTTTGTCTTGTGCCATCAGTGGAGACCAGGAGGCAATCATGTATTTTGAGATTTTATTCTGTGCAGGAACACGTTAAAGCAGGGCTCACCAACTGAAGTCTGAGGGACGCAGCTGGCCTGCTGCCCATTTGTAATAAAGTTTTATTGGACACAGGCATGTACATGTCGTCCGGGGCGGCTTTTGCACGGCAACGCTGAGCAGTGATGGGAGAGACCATGCAACCGCAAGGCCTGAAATATTTACACGTGCTCTTCACTGAGCGTTTGCCACCTCCTGCCTCATGGTCATCTATACAAGAATTGATTTGTTCATGCAACAATTATATCCTGTGTGCTGGCCATAGAGAT